>NC_061510.1:176972061-177032200 GCF_022539505.1 Lolium rigidum
GACGACAGATTTCTTGTAGCCATTACTTTTCACGTAAAAAAGGATAAAGCATCACCAATTTCTTGTAGCTATTACTTTTCACGCTAAAAATGATAAACCATCACCAATTTCTTGTAGCCATTACTTTTCAAGCAAAAAATGATAAACCATCACCAATTTCTTGTAGCCATTACTTTTCACGCTAAAAATAATAAACGAAACAATCTATCTATCTCTATATTTGAAGTTTGGGAGGGTTCACCATCTACTTATGTTAACTTTCGAGGTTTTGACCTGAAAATCAACTAGGTATTATAAAGGGAAATAAAAGTTCAAAAAATTGTCAAAACGAAAGAATCTACCTATCTTTGTATAGAAGATCATCTGTATGAAATTTGAGGTCATTTAGAGAAGGTCGAAAAAACCTAACTTGGTACAAAAGCTGGTTTCAGTGAGACCAAACGGCATACGCTTAAGCAAAGTGATTTTTTCGAACATCTCCAAATGACCCCAAATTTGCCATACTATGCCATACGTGTAACAACAAGGAATATCTAGAAATTGTAAAAAAAAACTTTTGCCGAACCGTATAGCTCTATCAGAAAAAATTTCACCATGGTGCTAGTAAATTTTTTAGTTACAAACTTTCGTATTTTACCTAATCTTCAACAGGAAACTTGTTTCAAATTCATTTTGGCGTACAAGAAACAAATCCCACCTTGATTCGAGCACCACAGCCTCCAAACGATGCCGATGCCGATATCGGTATGGTCAGAACGGTTATGCTCGCCGCCACTGCTCGGTCACCGTCGGGATGCACCCTCAATCCCGTCCCCTCATTTGATCACTGACACACCAGAGATACCGCATCGGCCAATGCTGAGCGTACATGCTGATGCCAATGCCGAACATGCACGCCTTTGTGGGCACGGCAACGCCGCCCCACTATGCGAGACGCCACACACCACCGCGAGGTCTTTCCCTACGCCACCACACTCCCCTAGCACCCATCTATACACGCCAGAAAGGAGAGACACTAGTTATCTCTACATTGCTCGCGTTCGTGTCCGACACCGTCAGTCAAAGTGTTGAGGTAGTCGTCGATGTCCTCGACCATTTCTTCTCTTCTTTTCATGGTTAAACGCGTCTAGTTCATATCTATCTAATGCGTCTAGTATCACCTCATGCAGTTCTTTGTGGACGTCGATCTCATCTCGGCATCCCGCAGGCCACCTCCTCCGTGCCATCGCTGTAGAGCTCCGTTTAAAAATCTAATCATACCCGTGTATTGCCCCTTGTATCAGCGTCATGGCCCACTTGTCATTCGATATACCGAAGCCCGACTCGTGCGCGTTTTGGTCAGGGATACGGCGATGCTTATGGTCAAACAAAGATGGATGGTCCGATGTGTCTTTGCGGGCTCTACGTGGCCCCACTAGTCAGTAGATAACGTTCAAAGTTGTTGACCCATCGGGCAAACGACCGTTCGAACACTTCTGAGGGTTTCAGACAAGGACTTGGGAAAAACTGAGCTGCTGGGAAAAACTGAGCACAACTAAGGACCCGAGGGCACGGAAATATAAATCCCTTTAAAAAAAAACACCCTCCAATTAATGGATTAGAGGGAGTGCATCTTTTCTTACATTTCTGAAATAAAACGTGATTTAAGATATTTGTAAAAATAATATGGCCATGGTGTCCCCTACGTCAACATATAAGGATGGTCAATATTGATGTGTTTACATTGTAATAATCAAACTATATCTTACTACTCCATCTGTTTCATTCCATACTGCCTATAGTTTTTTGGCACGGAAATTAGCGTAATAGTATTTTTTACAGAAGACCCCCTAACTGAACGATTTAAGATCAACGTAAAATTTGGAAAATCCATATCTTCCTAATTTACCATAAAAAAATCCCACAAATCTCTCTTGTTGATTCTCCATATATGTGCAGCCAAGTTCAATTAAGGAAAGTAAAACATTGTTGCCTAATTTTAAGTAATCGTTGGGCTATGCATTAGGAATCTCAATTAATTATTTCTAATTTTGTATGTATTTTTACTCACGCATATTGTGTGGGAGCTGAACGGAGGAAGGGGTAATTGAAAAAAAAAAGTCAAACTACAACCTTATATTCTGAAACAAATGCCAAAAATCTATAAACAATATAGAAAGGTACAGAGGGAGTAATTTATTTTCTAAGACCAAAAAATGTGTGTGTATTTGGATGCTTGCCAATGTTTTTGGCATGCCCATGCCTCACTCCCAATTCTAGTTCAACTTTGTAGCGAAGCAACACATTAACTAAAATTTTAGCTAGCTAAGTTCTTAGTGGAGCAACCCTGGACATAAACTAAACACACCCTATATAGTATATACACGCACAGAAGCACTCAACATCGTACCGTGGGAAATATCAAGGGCGGAGTTTGGCATCATGCACCAAATTTAGGTCTTCCTAGGGCTAGGCTTCATGGATCATAGCCCATTCAGAACGAGCTCCGGCTAATATTCGGACATCGGTTTTGTAGCTCGTGAAAGATTGTTTGGCCTGATAATGTAAGGTCCAGCTTGTTCCGTTACATATGAGCACAGTTTAGCCTTAGGCATCTCCAGCGGCGCGACGCATTTCGGACGTCCAAACGGACGCGTCGTGTCCGTTCGCGTCAGCCTAAATGGTCGAAATCGTCCGAGCGTCCGTCTACGTCGGAGGTGGCTCCAGCGGCATGGCGCATACATTTTTTTTCATTCATGAAGCCATAATAAAAAAACATAAATAAGCCATAAAGACGTGCTAAAAGTAGGTGCTGCCTACTGGTCGTCGTCGCTGACGAGGTCAATGAACTCCGGCGTCGGCCATGGAAGGTTGTACGCCGGCGGAGGAGGAGGTACCGCCGCATGGGCAGGAGGCTATGGCCAGAGATCCCACGCCGGAGTAGCAGGCGGAGCGCGGTCGTTGGAACGCATCGGTGTGGCCGAAGGAGTCACCGGCCTCCCCTGCGCGAGCGCTGACTCGCGGAGCTGGATTGCGAGCCCGTCCCACAAAGCGAGCTCGTTGAGCTCGTCCTGCTCGGTGTTGGCAAGTGCCATGGCAATGGCCTCCTCCTCGGATATGTCCGGCGGCTGGGTCTCCAGATCCCACGCTGGCCCGCCGTTGTCGTGGTCGTAGTGTCCCATGTTCACGTCCTCGTCCTCGTCAGCGTCCTCCTGGTCGTTCTCTTCTTCTTCTGCGGCGATCTCGCACTCGAAGTAGTCTACGTCGCCGAGGTAGCCAGCGCGGCGGCGCGCGTCGAACTCCCACGACCCGAATGAAATCCAGTTGTAGGAGTTCAGCGAGTACGCCGGATCCCCCCGCAGATCCGGCGGCAAGATCGCTCGGCGGCGGCGCACCTCGTCCCGCCGCTCTCGGCCCTCGCGCGGCACGGGGGGAACCAGCACGCGCCTCGAGTTGAGGTACCAGCCCCCTCCCGGCAAGTTCGCGTCCGGCCATGCTACCGGCCGGTTTTCCTCCCATAGCTGCCGCGCGAAGTCGACGCGGACGTACCGGCCGACCCGTGCCTTCTTGCCGGACCACGAGCCGCTAGACTCGTGGTCGTTCTTGGTCTTGCGGAACGGCCAGCATTTCTTCCCCATGGCGTCGGTGGGGTGGATAGTGTGGGATGTGCCAATGGTTTGGTTGGGGAAATAGCCGCCGCCAGTGTCCCTTTAAGAGACTCGGACGCCATCTCGCCTTCAATGGCCTGCCACTGCAATGCCGCCTAGCTGCGCACGCTCGCGGAAGCCGAGGCGCGCCATTAACGCGCCATGCAAAGGCTGCAGCGTGCCGGCCGCAAGTAATACCGCGGAAGACGAAGCAGTTGTGTCCCTGCCAGGCGGGCCCGTGCGAGGACCAAGCGGACACTTTGTGCGTCCGCTCAGCGTCCGCAGAGACGCAAACCTGGCGCATATTTGGGCCAGGTTTGCGTCTTCGCGGACGGCCCGGTCACTATGCGTCACCCCGCTGGAGGTAGTGCCAGACGCATTTCCGGTCACGGCGGACACAAACGGTCGCTCAGCGTCCTCTTGCGTCGCGCCGCTGGAGATGCCCTTACCACTTATCCATATGGTGATCTTACCTTTCCCCTATCACAATGAGTTTTATACCACAGTGAATGAAGTCGGGCATCACGCCGACACATAGAAAGACGATCATGTCGCCATCGCCGATGGTGGCACTACTAGGAAATTTCTTTTCTGTGGCGCACCATTTTGGACTTCTGTGGCGCATATCTCTTACGCCATAGTTTTCACGCGACATTTATTTGAATTATGTGGCGCATATCTACATGCGCCACAGAAATTTCAAAACTTCTGCGGCGCACCAGTAGTGGTGCGCCACGGTTTTTTTTTGAATTGATCTAGATCTGGGGCCGCAGGAATTTGGCTGATTTTTTTTAAAAAAAAATTCGGAGGTCGCCGGAGGTGGGTGGTTGGAGTCGGTGGGTGTACGAGGAGGCCGAGGAGGCCAGCCGGAGGAGGAGCTGGTGGAGGTGGTGGTGGTGGTGGTGCAAGAGGAGGTGGTGGTGGTCGCCGGAGGTGGAGAGGTGGTGTTGGTGGGTGGGTGGAGGAGGATGAGGAGGAGGAGGAGGAGGTGGTGGTGGCGGTGGTGGTGGTCGCCGGAGGAGGAGGTGGTCGCCGGAGTAGGTGGAGGTCGTCGGGTGTGGGTGGAGGAGGAGGAGGGAGAAGAAGGGAGGAGAAAGAGGAGAAGGGAGAAAAAAGGAGAAGGAGGAGAAGTGGAGGAGTAGGAGGAGGAGAAGGATAAGAAGGAGAAGTGGAGGAGGAGGCCACCGAAATTCAAAATTCGGCTCAAAATTGCTGTGGCGTATGGGCATATGGTGCGCCACAGATTTTTATTTTATTTTTTTATTTTTGCAGGAATAAATCTTGACTTTGCCATATCTTTTTTACTTTTTTCGAATTTTGTGATTCTAAAAATTATCTAACCGGATAAACCCCGGTGAATTCGAATGTAGAATTTTCTCCTGGTCATTTTGATATATTGTGCGTTTTTTTCCGAGTTTGTATGCAACCACAAATCCAGTTTGATGTTTTTGCAATGCAATTTTGCAAAAAAATCGAAAATCATGTTTGTTAATTCTCAGTAGTACTAGATGACATAATACATGGGCACCTCGAAGGATTTTATTTTTTGAAATTTATATCTATTTCTTTCGTATTTTACAGTGCTAAAAAGGCGATTCGGGGGGTGGAGTTGCGTGGGCAAAAAAAAACCCTACACTTTCTGAGGCGCAATGGGCATTTGCGCCACATAATTGTGGACTCATACTGTTAGGGGTGCCCCCGCAAGGAATACTGTGGCGCATAGGCCAATATGCGCCACATAAGTTCAAATTTCTATGACGCATGTGGCTAGATGCGCCACAGAATTCCCTTCGCCCATGTCCAGTACTGGACCCCCGTGGGCCCTATAGAGATTCTGTGGTGCATCCGTCCACATGCGCCAGAGAAACCCACAATTCTGTGGCGCACCAGTATTACATGCGCCACAGAAATTTAAAATTTCTGTGGAGCATATTTTTATATGCACCACATAAATATTTTTATGGAGCACGCACTTTTAGGTGCGCCACAGAATATATTCCTATCTATAATGGTTTTCCTAGTAATGTGGCTAAGGCGGTTACGTTGCCTACGTGGATGATAGGGTTGAATATGACATGCCGAAGCTTCCAGCATGGCACAACAAAGTCGGCGACGATGCTGACTACACCTACACGGCACGCCTTCATGAAGCCGAACACAACAATGATGGTACACGGAAATACCACCACACCGTCGCCAAGGGTAGCTACCACCATAGATTACCACCTCTCACCTACCAACACCACGTCGCCATCTATGAAGGCACGTAGAAATACCACCATGGAGCATCACCTATGATTTCTCACCTAACATAACCATGCCGCCATCCACGAAGATGGGCACAAGGAATGTCAGGAAAGCGCGTACAAATGCTAACATGCCGCTGCTGATGACGGTGGCAACGTCGGTTAACACCTCTCACCTACCACAACCACGAAGCCATGCACAAGGGCTACCACGATGGCGCACGAAATTACCACCACGCCACGGGGTTTACCCCCATTATATAACCACCACTACAACTAAGATGATGAAATGGTAAACCAATGAACTAAATGATCAAGAAGGCAAGTGAGAGGTTGAGCAGCTTGATAATGAAACAGTGAACAGATGAACAAAAAATCAAGAGGGAAAGTGAGAGGTTGAGTAACACCTTAAAGTACACCCAAATGAACTCACACATGCTTAAATTACAATATACTAGCGAGTTACAACTTTCTCCCTCTACGTCCATTGAAACACAAGAACTTACCACACGAGAGTTGTGCAAAATGGTGATGTGAAGCTACTCCTCAAAGGGAATTTCAAACGGTTGACCGTGTATGACGAATTTGACTTTGCTAAAAAAAGCTCTACCACATAAACATGAAATTGATGATCTATAGTTCATGAAATTCGAAAATGATTGTCAAAATGGAATCATATGATCAACAAACATATTTTTCATGTACAATTTATTTTAATTTAAATTATGGTTGTCTTGATTGTAAAGAAGTAGGTGAAAGAGGTTAACACATAGTGAGCTTAAGAGCATCTCCAGCCGCTTTCCCAAACGGCGCCGGATTTAGAGTTTAGGGGACTCTTTTTCTTCGTGTCACGTTTGGAGGACGTTGCTCCCCAGCCACGTCCCCCAAACAGAATTTGAGATTTTTAAATTTTAATCGGAAATAGTTGAATTCATTCAAACTTGCTATATATTACATAGATTTGAACAAAATTCAATGAAATTTGAACCTAAACCCTAATCTAGTAGTACTTTGTGGCGGCCAGAGAGATTGTAGTACTGGTGGGTTGTACATGTCCTCGACGACGACGTCCTGCTTACCGCGCTTTTCGGGCTCGTCAACGGGCTCGTCCTTCACCGCGCCGCTGGGCCCAGCTTCACCGGCGTTGGTGAGGTCGACGATCGGCATCCCAGCGTCGCGGATGGACATGGCGATTGCCGCATCGAGGTCGCCCCTCCAGGCGTCCTTGTCATTGAACGACGCCATGTACGAAGTGTGGAACCCTGGGCAGTCCTCGGGGTCGTCGTTGCTGGCGATGAGGCGCTGCCGCCGCTCGTACTCCGCCATATGCGCGGTCTTCGTGGCTTCTGGGTCGTCCTGCTCCTCCTTCACCTCTAGCTTCGGGAAGAGGAGGGCGCCGCTGGTGCGCCTCTGTTGCTGCCGCGCTGGTTCGCGGATGTTGATGTTGCTTCCGCCGCGCCTTCGAATCGCGGGCGGCATCGCGTACTCAGGCTCCGCCTTCACCTCGCGCTTCAACACACTGTACGGTCTGTCGCGGTGCGAGGAAGGCGTCGATCGCGCCATACCTGAAGAAGAAGAGTTCGAGGAGGAAGAGTACGTCCTCTTCGGTTGCGAGCGCGCTGCGGCCGAAGGAGATGGCGGCTGAGAAGCTGGCATCTCCAACCTTGTGGCGCCCCTGTGGTTGCCGTCGACAACGGCCGAGAGGGTGCGCTAGGAACGCCCAAGAAAAGGATGCGCCCCTCCTTATCCACATGTTCCTCCGGCCAACGAGGCCATTGGTCCTATTCATGTTGGCGTCGTACTGTGCCTAGAAGAAGTTCGCCCGCCAGTCATCGTTACCGGTGGAGGCCCAAGTGGTATTGGCGCGCTCCTCGGTGCTGAGGCAAGCGCGTTGGGTCCTGATCGTGTCCCTCCAGCAATCGGTTCCCGGCGGCGGCGGGATGCCGATCCCATTGACGGCCATCCTCCAGCCGCCGCTCCTTGGCAGGTGCAAGTCCAGCGGGTCCAGGTACCGCGTGCGGTAGAGCACCCACGCCTCCGCTACCGTGAGCCTGCCGCGCCCGAAGCCGTTCGCCGTGAGGATGTTCTTGCGGGAGCATGGCATTGGCGCTGAGGCGAGAGGAAGGAGGTGTGGCGAGATTGGAATGTAAAACGTGGTGAGAGGAAGAAGGGGGCGATCTTTATTGTACAGCGGTGGCAGCGGGGCGTTGGCCGTAATAAATGCCGGTGTGGATGGCCAAGCGGCCATGCACGACGAGACACTTCACTGCATTTCCTGAAAAATTTGGGCGCCTTCCGTCCCATCAAAAGTATCTCAACTTTGTTAAAATTTCGTTGTATAAGTAGGTACATCTAAATTTTAACAAAGTTGAGACATTTTTGGTGAAATGAAACGCAGGGCGCGTTTGGTAGCCTGGGCCCGAATCGTGGCTCACTGGCGCAGTGGTGCAAGCACACCTGTGCATCCAGAACGAGCCACGGGCCGGAATTGGCCTGTTGTTTGGTAGGTCGGGCTGCATCGGCTGGTCCGAAAAGGCCTTTTCTGTTTGTTTGCCTTCATCCAACCCGAAATTTTGATGGAGATGAGATTATGCCTGTTTGGTACCATCCAGGCAAGCCTAAGTTTACCTCTTCTCTACAACGGGTAGCCTTACCATGCTCTCACCTCCCATCACACATAAATCACAGTTCATGACAGTTGCAAACTTACGAAGCTAGCAGTTCAAGAAATCATCTCTAGCTAGTACGAATGGTAGTTCATAACGCGATGCTCCCTAGCTACTACGAATGCCAGTTTATCATAACGGGGCCGTTTAACATACAGGGATCGAATAGGGGTTCGAGAAACAAGGGATCATAGGGGGGTTTTCTTCTTCTTCACTTCTTCTCAGATGGTGGTGTTGCCTCTGGCTTCCCACATTGCGTCTGCCCACTCTTACCTCTTCTCCTTCCAGACATCATTGCCGCATGCGTCCACGCCATGGTCGGGCTCTACTTCATCAGAAGTGACAACCTCTTCGAAGAAATCATCCTCGTCCCAACATAGGATCCAGTTGTGAAGAATGCAGCAAGCAAGGACCAGCTTTACTTGAGTGTCACAAGTGTGGAACGGTTTCTGGTCAAGGACCTTGAACCTGTTCTTGAATGCAGCAAAGACCCTCTCAATGGTGAATCTAAGGCTTGAGTGTCTCAGATTGAACAACTCTTTTGCATTCTGAGGTCGGTGCTTCGTAGAGAACTCGTTGAGGTGGTACCTTGTTTTACTGAAGGGAGGTAGAATACTAGGTCGGCATGCATATCCAACATCTCCAAGGTAGAACTTACCCTCGGGGATTTGCAACCCATCAGGCCTTGACAAGTTGTCGGCCAGGATGCTCGCATCATGACCTGAACCCTCCCACCCAGCAAGCACGTAGGTGAACCTCATATCGAAATGCACAGCTGCTAGCACGTTCTGGCTGGTAGAGTGCTTCTTCTCGCGGAATGCTACGGACATTGATCTCGGTACCTTTGTAGTGACATGAGTACCATCAATAGCCCCAATGCAATCATGTAAAAAAAAATTAGCACGCAGTCATGTTTCTGACAGTACCACACATCTGATAGGTAGAAGGAACTTGATTTTGTACTCACCCTGAAATAGGGGAACCACCTATAGTTGTTCTTAATCTTGACTGGTGTGTGCGTTGATGCTGACTTGATCATTTCACCTCTGAGTTTCCCAATTGCGTACAACACCTGCTGGAAGTACCGAGAGATAGTCTCCGTGGATCGCCTGAATGTGCTTAGGATGACTCTGAACCTTTGGTTATGACCATGAGATGAAGAAACATTGTGAATTGTTCTTCGACAGAGGTGTGGATGCTATCAGTCAGCAGTTCTCTAGTCCTGAACGTTTTCACAAGTGCATAGAAAGGGGCTCTTCTCTTCCGTAGCATCTGGATAGCCTCTACGTCGTTGCAGTTGTAGACGTGGTTTAGGTTGGCAATCCTCTCCTGATCTCGTTGTACCATAGGACCATAACTCAGACGAGGAAAAACAGCATGCCTAACTGCTCTCTTGTGCACCATCAGGATCCAGGCTTGTATGCAAATAATGAGTGCCGCGGCGTGATGCACAAGCTGGAGCTGGTCGGTCTACTCAAACAAGATCTATGCATTACGAACGGTCTTATCGAACCCAACTAGTTCTACCAACATGAATCTAACACTACAGTAGAGCAGAGGAGTTTTCCCTTACCTCCGTCATGGCGGACGACAGACACGGCCGAAAGCCACCGCAGATGTGCGCAGACTCCACCGCGGCTGGAAAAGAGGACCCTGGTCCGGCGCCGGAGACCAAAGGGAGATGCGCGCTGCCAAATCTGGGTCGCCACCGCCGGTGCGAAAATTTGGGTAAGGGAAAATTTGGGAGGGGGTCATGGACATGGAACCGAAGAGGGAGGTTACCCATACCTTTACCGCGCAACGTCGCTGAGATTTCGATTTCTCCCGCCATACCGAGGCGGAGCACCCGCGCGAACAGCGTTGTCGATTTTCGTCTCGTCAGGGCCTGGCCCTAGAGAATCTGTTAAACTGGGCGTTCATCCGAGGCCTATCCTAAAGATGCTTTAATATCCGTGCTATGGAAGAACGCGACTGAAACCAGAAAATCAAACGACGCTAAAAATACTAGGTTGATGCGAGCCAAAGAGGGACCAGCCTATCAAACGCGCCCGTAATGTTAACCATGTAACCTCTAGCTACCAAAGTCGCTCCCAACAATCCCGACATTCCGTTCAAAAAGAAAAAGAAAAAAACAATCCCGCACACGGTATTGTACCACCGAAATCCGGAGGCGAACGTGGCCAAGATTAACGAGAAGAGAAGTGTGCATTCAAGTGACGGTCGAATGGCCCCAAACCTCTTCCATGTCCATGGGCCAGGCTACTGCCGTATGGATCAGGGAAGCAAACCAATGCAGTCTGAACGCACGTGCAGTATACAACTGCCGATGAAGCGCTTAATTATTGGTGCATCGTCTCGGTACAGTTGCAGTAGCCGCATGCCTATGTTGCTGCTTCTCTACATCCCTACTAGGCTACTACTGTACTACCTTCATTTTAAAATTTAAGACTTATATTATTTTTATAAAGTTAAATTATGTTAAATTTAACAGAAACTTAATTTGGCTCCCGGGTGCGTATGATCCCTCTACCATAAAAACATATTTTAAGTGTTAAAAAAATTTAACAAAATTTTTACATGTACATCTCCATAATATATGTGTATTCGTCAAGTTTTACGAAAAAAATGATGTTTTTTCTAGTCTAAGCGAAAAAGAGAAAATTTATCTTGTGACAAGTCTTTGTTTCAGCATCGAATTTTATCTTTTTTACACACGCCACATGACATGTCGATTTTTCATGAAACGGCTTTGTGAGCGCGTAGCACATGAAGATGTACGTGCGAAATTTTTGTTTCAATTTTTGTTACATTTTAAAATATATCTAACATGTATTTCAAAATAAAGAGAGCATACGCTCGCATGTGCCAAAACATCACTCCCTAAATTTAACTAATTTTTTACAAAAAATATTAACATGTAAAATACAAAATTAGTATCATTAAATATATAATAAAATATATTTTTGTATTGTATCT
Organism: Lolium rigidum; assembly: GCF_022539505.1. Classification (NCBI taxonomy): domain Eukaryota; kingdom Viridiplantae; phylum Streptophyta; class Magnoliopsida; order Poales; family Poaceae; genus Lolium; species Lolium rigidum. The sequence goes on from NC_061510.1 coordinate 176,983,576, forward strand.
ACAAAATATTATACTTGTTAATAGATTATTGTAGATGTTTGATCAAACTTTAATTGGTTTAACTTTTTTTAAAAATAAGACTTAAACTTTGAGATGGATGTAGTATACTTTTAGGCATACAAGTTGGATCCTGATGGGACGCATGGCAGTGGAAAGTGATAGCCCTAAATGAAAGTTTTGTTGAGGCTAGGCTTAATTCAGGCATGGAAAAGGTAAGTGGTTGTATTTGTTACTGTTAGAGTATGCAATTAGAACTCTCCGACTCCGAGATATGGTAATTTCAGTCGTCATTCGATTTTGTTACGAGTCCTTTTGCTATATATGAAGTTGTACCCTGTATCGATTCAATACAAGTTTAAATTATTTCGAACTTATGTGGTATCAAAGTTCTGTTCCCAAGGCATAGGCTCTCCACCCACGCTGTCGCCCGCTCCAGTGCCTTCACACTATTTAGGCTGGTCATAGTGGGAAGTAACTTAGACTAGGTAACATATGTCATGTTACTAGTCTAGGTTACTATCTTTATAGTCGGAAATTCAATTCGGCTCCCGGGTGCATATGCTCCCTCTATCAAAAAGTTATATTTCGAAATGTCGAAAAATTTTGATAAAAAATTCTACATGTACATCTCCACAATATACGTACGTTCGTCAAGTTTCGCGAGGAACCAATACGTTTTATGGTCTGTGTAAAAAAGAGAAAATTTATCTCCTGAAAAGCCTTATTTTCAGCATTGAAATTTGTCTTTTTTACACACGTCACACGACAAGTCGGATTTTTATGAAACAACTTTGTGAGCGCGCAGCACGTGAAGATGTACGTTCGAATTTTTCGTTTCAATTTTTTGAAATTTCAAAATGTATGTAACATGTATTTCAAAATAAAGGGAGCATATGCTCCCATGTGCCAAAACACCATTCCCGTATTATATAACTTATTTGTGGTGTCATGCATTGTATCATTTATTATGTTGTAGACTCCTTGAGGTGTATGATATTATGGTAAGATAGCTACTTACCACCTCACTCTCTTTCTTCATTTATTAGCATGCTATGTCACCAAAATGCTTTGAGATATGTGATATTACTAGCTATGTTACTCCCACTATGAACAGTCTTAGCAAAAAAAGCCACCGCGGCACTAACCTACTCCTTCATTGTTTCAACTTCAATCTCTCACTCTACTACCCTCATAGCTGCTTCATTGTCTCCCAGGGACACCATAGCAGACGTCAGTCCCTTTATACCTATAGTTCTTGACCTCGCCACTCACAACTACTACGAGTGAAAATATCTTTCCTATCTTCATTTTGGCGGCTGCAATCATCGTTCTCATGTCGCTGCCAATAGCATCCATTGTCTAGCCGATGGTCAATGGGTCAACGCTGATCTTGTGATCGTTTAGTGATTCTACACCTGCATCTCCACTGAAATCCAACACGATATGTCGTTGACATCTATGCTTATGCTGCCCTGCGCCAGCTTTTCGAGAGCAATAACGCCATGAAAAATGCCCTCGACGCCGAGCTCCACAACATGGTTCAAGGTGAAACCCCGTAACAGACATTTGAATTTAGACAAATCTAGTGCATACATACATCCGAATATAGAAAAATTTGTGACATCCGTTTCAGCACGGAGGGAACATATTAGTTGTTGAGTTGCCTCTGGACCATCAAGTGAAATTCAGAGCGTCTTCGATAACGAGCCTTTTGAGCTTTAGAAACAATTATTTATCATATTCTTGAGGGATAACACCAACCTTGTTAATAGAATGCATCTTTGTGATCTCAAGAACCTCAAGGCACAGCATGTCATGTAAGGGCGGTAGGCACTCCCAGTCAAGTATTTTTTTTCTCGGTGACATATTTTACCGGGGGACAATTCGGTTACCGCGAAATCTCAGGAGTACTTCTAGCCTATTAAAAAAAAATCTGACGCAAAAAGGACATTTCGAGCCAATATTAGCATAGCTTTTTAAGGAACGCAGTGGTAATACCATCCCACGAATAGCATAAGGTCGTGTGCGCGAAACACAGTTCCTTATCCGTTTTCTTTTTAACCCAAAAAGCAAAATAAACTGAAAAAAGGTTATTTCGCTAGAATGGGGCACCTAACCACGGCATCCCAGTAAGCTTATGTATATAAAGCATACAAGCTGTTGTTATCACAGTCTGTTGCTTAGATTCAAATCAACCAGAATATTTTTGACCGGTTTCGACGTTTCTCCTGGGGTAACAAAATTACGGTTTTCGGTGAGGTTTCGTATATTTCGGCCGAGAAATAATTCCTGTTCCCAGTACATGCAATTTGATAAGTACATGGATGTTGCATTTGACAGTGAGCATGAGGTCTTCAGCATCAGTCTGGCTGGATTGTCGTGTTCCGGAAGGTCCTGCCGATGAAATTCATTGTGCGAATAATGCCTGCAGATTACTAGATTGGATGGTTTCGGTCGTGCGCACCCATGTTTTTTATCTGACCGTTTGGTTTCAGATGGAGCGCTTCGAAACTCTATTGGCTGTTAATATCATGGAGCTTGTTTTCTTTCCATGCTGCTGGCGGAGAAGGTCATGAAAGCCGAGATTGGTGGAATAGCAATGGTAATCGGATCTTGGTGGTGATGCGGAATTGGCTTGGTGCTTCGTGACTTGAAACAGCGACATATATGTGGGGGTGACCACACACGAGAAGATCACAGGGTGAAAATCCAAGGTCTGGCATTAATTGGTTGTGCCTGGTAATGTTCTTATTGAAGGCATTGTTTTGAGAGTGAGGACTTTCTTCAGGGTGAAAACCTAAGATCTATGATCGGGCGACGATAACATTTGTGCATTGTTTTTTTCTTGGAGGCGTCGCTTATAGAGAAGCTGATTTTCTGGTGTTGTTTTGGTGGTGTCAGTGTTGTTGTTTCAAGAAATGGTGATCGCCATAGCTTCCTGGGCTCTTCGGGAGATCCCTCGCACGGAGGCGATATTCACCTGGACCAATAGGCAACTCAATCCAGTCCGGTCCTCTTTAGACAGAGTCTTCGTGTCAGGCTAAGACCAAAATCCTTTGATTTTTTACACTGGCGATGATGCACCACCCCGCAGCAATCGTTTCTTCTTCGAAACGGGGTGGTTTGAGCGGCGAGACTTCTTGCCTAAGGTTCAGGCCTCGTGGGAGGGGCTCATGAGCACGGCGGGAGGTCGAGACGTTATTGATTGGTGGGTGCACATGAGTGCGGGTTTGCGTCAACAACTTCGTGGATGGAGCCGCAACTTGAGGCGGGAGGGTAGGCTCGGGAAAGCCTCGCTCCTTAACCAGATCGATCAGCTGGACCTACAGGCGGATTCTACGGGCATAGACGAGGAGGGATGTGCCCTCTGATATCACTTAGAGGACGAGCTCTTAGAGATTTACAGGCGGGAAGAGGCGTATTGGCGCCAACGTGGCAGAACTAAGTGGGCCTTGGAAGGGGATGCCAATACGGCCTACTTCCATGTGGTCGCCAATGGGAGGCGCAGGAAATGCGCTATCTCAGCTCTTGAGACAACTTCTGGGATCATCAACGAACCGAGTCTTATTTAGGCTCACATATACGATTTTTCCTGGGAGCTGCTGGGCACGTCCACACAAAGGGTGTGCAGATTATCACCGTCTACCTGGGGGCAGTGGGGAAGGTGTCGGCAGCGGAGAACGAGTCATTAGTCTTGACCTTTTCGGAGGATGAGCTGGAGCAAGTGATCAAGGAGATGAAAATGGACACAACTCTTGGCCCTGATAGTTTTCCGGTCATCTTTTTCAAGCGTTGTTGGCCGTTGGTTAAACATGGAGTACTGCATATCTTGAACGACTTTGTGCTTGGACGCATTGACATAGCCAAACTTCGGTATCATGTCGCTTATACCTAAGGTCCCCGGGGTGGATCAGATCACTCAGTTTCGACCTATAGCCCTCATCAACGTCATATTCAAGATCGTGTCAAAAGCTTATGCCATGAGGCTTGATTCAATTGCACACAAAATCATTAGTCTGCATCAAACAGCCTTTATCAAAGGGAGAAACATCCTCGATAGTTCTCTTGTCCTGATTGAAATAATCCATGAGCTTAGATCAAAGAAGCTCGGAGGGATCCTACTTAAGCTTGACTTCGAGAAGGCGTACGACTGAGTGAATTGGGACTTTCTCTCGGAAGTCTTACGCCACAAGGGTTTAGACGCGGGATACATTCATCGCATTTCCCAGCTGGTGTCGGGTGGGCAGAAGGCGATTGCTATCAATGGGGACATCGGGCCAATCTTTCGGAACAAGCGAGGAGTGCGGCAAGGGGACCCGCTCTCTCCTCTCTTGTTCAATTTCATTGGGGAAGCCCTCTCAGGTATTCTTTTGGTGGCTGCGGGGGCTGGCCACATCCTTGGGGTAGTCCCGCACTTAGTTCGCGGAGGGATTACTCACCTTCAGTATGCGGACGACACGCTCATTCTTATCCAGAACTCGGACGACAACATCAGAAATCTGAACTTCTTGCTTATGTGCTTCGAAGATATGTCGGGTTTGAAGATCAATTACCACAAAAGCGAAGTTATTGTTATGGGAGAACCCGAGGAAGAACAATCCAGGATTGCCAACCTTCTTAACTGCAAAAAAGGGGTCTTTCCCATTCATTTACCTCGGCTTGCCTATCTCAGATAGTAAGCTCACCGTGGAGCAATGGATCTTTTTGGTAAGGAAGTTGGGTGCTAATATTGAACCATGGCTCAGCAAGCTGCTTTCGTCCGGTGGTCGTTTGACCTTGTCCAATGCGTGTCTAGATAACTTGCCTATGTTTGCCATGGGGCTGTTTCTCCTTCACGACGGCATCCATGCGCGTTTTGATTCTCTTCAATCCAAATTCTTTTGGGAAGGATCCGGTATGAAGAGAAAATATCACCTTGTTAACACAAAGTAGATGAATATTGCACTTCTCAAATGGGTGTGGAGGCTGTACCAGGAAGAGGACTCCATTTGGGCTAACCTCATCCGCACTAAATACCGGAATGCCAATAATATGTGGGCGAGCTCGAGACAAGGAGGGTCCCAGTTTTGGAAAAGCCTGAACAAAATCAAATACTACTTCGCTTTGGGTGTGAAGTTTGTGGTTAAGAATGGAGTTAGGACACGGTTCTGGCTCGATTGGTGGTGTGGCGAGGCACCTCTCAAAGATTGTTTCCCTTTGCTTTTCTAGATGTGTGAGCTGCCAGAGGTGTTTGTGGTGCATGCTCTGACAGATGGTGAGGTCTCGATTAGGCTCAGACGATCGCTCGATAACGAGGGAGCGCTGCAATGGAACCAACTTTGCGTAGAGCTAGGGTGCAGCTTAGCGACGAACAAGACAAGGTGGTTTGGCATTTAGAGGTGGCTGGGAGGTACTCGGCAAAGTCCTTGTACGCCAAGCTGTCGCAAGGGGCGACGGTGGCGCACTTTAGTGACCTTTGGAAGGCAATGGTCCCGCTCAAGGTAAAGATCTTTGCCTGGCAGTTAGCACTGGACAAACTCCCCTCTGCGCTGCAGATCGCCATTACACACGATCCCTCCAACGGCTCCTACGTGCTTTGCGGTGACGCGGGCGCATATTTTCTTCTCTTTTCCGTTGTTGTGTTTGCTTGGAGTGTGTTGCACCAATTGCTAGGGTGCAATTGGCATCGGGCCAATTTTGCGCAATTCCACCATATTCTCTCTAGTTTAGCGGGGCAACCGTGTAGACTACTTTGGCTCTTGTTTCTAGCACAATCTTGAACGTTGTGCTGTGGAGTATCAACTCCAGGACTAGCGGCAAGGAGGGTATCTGCTGGCTGACCAATTCCCTGCAAGCTTTACTCCGCTTCTAGAGACACCTCTTCCTCCAGAAGCCAGCCAACCCTGTCAAGTGCTTGAGCGGGCATCGATGGTTCCCTCTCGCCGAAGCTCACTGGTGGCTCCGTCTCGTGTGTTTGTTCCCATGTTTGGTGAATTCGTTGGCTTGTCATCCTTTTATTTCTGTTGGCTAAGCTGTATGCCGCAGCGGTTGTATAACTTTAACTATGTTGAATCGTTTTAGGCTTTATTAATTTAAAATCGGGCAGTGATGCCTTTTATCTAAAAAAAAATCTCGTGTATTCAATCTATCCTAAAGCAACAACCAACAAAAAACCCTATGTTTCTGCTGACAACATGATTTCCATAACCAGATGAAGGCAGGGTGTAAAGGAGTTGGATATTTGACAGCCATAAAAGTCGCATAAGCCTTAGAGCATCTCCAACAGAGGCTCTAAAATTTGGCGTTGTACAAGTTGTTTGCAGCGCATTTAATTTGGATACAGCGCGCGGCGCTGGCGCGAGCTTCACCAAAGGCTCTATTTTACAGCGCAAACAAGAAGCCAAAAACAGCCCTTCACCGGCATGTAAAATAGAGCTCCACAAATATGTTTCTGCAACATACATAGAACAAACAAGATCAAACTAACACAAATAAATCTGGGGAAATAAATCAGCCTAGTAGTGTGTTGAACTCCTCTTTGGCCGTCGCGCACCTGGAGAGCCACCGCGCTCTCGCGTCACTGCCCGTCATCTCCACTCTCTCTCTCTCTCTCTCTCTCTCTCTCTCTCGGTTCTCCCGCCTCCAATCATGTCAGTTTCTCACTGAATCCATCTGGCCGCGGAAGGCGTAGCTCGAGCTGGCCGCGGCGAGCGCCCAGGACAGGCGCGTGAGCTCCGGGATGCGGGGGCCAGGCTGGGCCGGCGGAGCTCGACGGAGTTCAGGCGGAGATCAGCGGAGGGCCAGGCGTGGCAGAGCACGGCCGCTGGACCTCATCGTCATCGCAGCGCGGAAGGCCGGGCACGGTCGGCGGACCTCCTCGTCGTCGCAGCGCGCAGAGGCAAGCAAGGTCAAGACATTTCAGAACCCTTTTTGTTCGCGCGGTCGGAAAAATCGCGGTGTCAGTTTACATCGTGCGCGAGCCGACGCACTAGATATGCCGTTTTGGATAGCGCAAACTACGACGCACACTAAAATATTTACAGCACGACCTACTTTACAGCATCTGCTGGAGGGTGCAAAAACGCGTTCCGCGCTGTATATTGACGGTTTTTTTTAATGCAGCACTAGTTTACAGCCTCTGTTGGAGATGCTCTTAGATACAGAAAAAAAAATACTACCCCATGAGCACATCTGCTCCAATTCTTCCTTTCTAAACACATAGTCATCTGGAAACACTGCACAATATGCGAAACACATCTTGAAGCGGGGATCAAGATTCTAATAGCTCAGCCACATTGGTGCCGAGATCCCAGGATGTGTCGCTGATCCCACAAGGTGTCATTTAGGACATATTTCCAGTGGCCTTCTTTGCCCTGCCGGACGTATAGTGAGCGCCCAATTATACGTGTAGGTAATGGCGAGCAGCCCATTATCTTGGTTGTTTCGTATGCGATTTCATCCATCGGTGATAGCTCATCCTCCTCTTCGATGTCATTCCATTCATCCACTAGCTGAGCGCAATCTTCGCTCTCGTCTATATTCCCAAATATAAAATGCTTGAACATCTACCAATAGTCATCGAATGCCACAGGGCTGACGTATACACTTATGCCATTGTGCCGACCGCTGTAACAACACATGTGGATCGAGTTGTCACCATGATCACTGATCAGCTCCTCTGGTCTGGGGTTTTTTTTTTTGGACGAAGGGAATATATTAAAAAAAAGTGAAGATACCAATTAAATCTAGCTTTTGCTACGACACAATACCTTAATGTTAGTACACATGCACATATTTTTCTAAAAGAGAAGAATATAAAAAAAGAAAAAATCCTATTACTATGTTCCAGTTCTTGCAGCAATAACACAAACATCACCAAGACAATACTTGAAGTTTAAATTCTCAAAAAACAACTCCTCAAAGAAGGAATCAGTGCTCAAATATCGTCATCGTCCGATCATACATCTTAGATTTTCACCCCGAAAAAAGTCATCGCTCATAAAACAATACCTTCAACAAGTCCATTGTCTTTTTTTCCAAGTATCCGCAGGAGAGCTACACGTTATGTATTAATCTTAAAAGAAGAAAAACTTTGATCCAGATTATTAGGTAAACCGAACCCAAAACTCATACACATGAAGCCATCCGGCGAGCCAAACACACCCGAAAGCACAGGACAAACTTATACACGCCTTGCCCAACCACCAGCCATGAAGGCACGAGATTAGGACACAAGGCCTCTAGACTATGTCACCACTAAAGCAAAACACCTTGGAGCAACCGAGCTCCAGGATGGCACACATCAACGTACGACTCACCCATGGCGCCTAGAAGATCGGCGAGTTGATAACAGGACCTGACCGAACCTGAGGATTGCATCGTCCAAGTACTGTAGAAGCAAGTGTACATTGCGCTTGAGACCTAGACACCAATGGCTAAACATGGGACTTCGCGAGCAACCCGGACAACGCCTCCAAGAAGGGGACGACACCGTAGCGCTGCTCCTACCTGAACCAAGAACCGAGTCTAGGGTTTCCCCATTACTCGGGAGTGGACATGATGGAGGGGTCTAAACGACGCCTTCAGGAAGGTGATGGCGCCCACATGCGTCGTAGTCGTCTTGCATCAGCACAAGGATTTCTCCCAGCCCTTCCATCCGCTCCACGCCCCAAAGAGACAACAAAGGGTCATCCACCGGACATCACCAATGAGAGGAGCACTTGACATCGGCGAGGAAGTTGCCAACCACCTTGAGCTTAACCCGGCCAGTCCTAGGACGCTACCAACCTGCCTCCACTTTCCTGAGTTGGGAGGCGAGCAACACACCGTAGGCATCGGGCAACCAAAGCGAGTGAGCCCTAGCTGGACCTAAATTGGCCTCGTTCGAGATCCATCCGGCTCCGGAGCACGACACCGCCGACAACCGCCCACACCATGCACCTGCTGCATGACCGCACCACCTCCCATCCATCGCGCTGACCCCAGCGAATGGCCCAGACTGGGCCCTAGAAGAGCCCGGATCGGGCCATGTCGCCGCAGCCGCAAGAGCGACCGCCACTCCGCGCGAGGAGCCACCCATGCGCGACACATGTTGTGGAACGCCGTCGCCTAGCCTGCCCGGCCGCACCGCCGCAACCCCACCGTGCACAGCCGCCTGACACTCATCCTCGTGCAAAGATGAGCGGCCGGAGGTGCAGCTCGGCTCCCTCCGTCTTTGACGGTTCGACGCTGCTGGCGGCAGCCGAGGAAGCAGGTGGCAGCTGGTTAATTAGGTTTGGTGGGGGCGCCTTCGGAGTCGCTCGCGCCAGCGATCCGGGAGGAAAGATCTTTCTTCTCCTAACAAGTCCATTGTCAGGCACAACTAATTAAGGCAAGATATTAAATTTTCACACTGAAAGATAAGATATTAAATTTCTCTTGTGTTGACGCCCCTACTTGCATGCCGCTGCTACGAAACCCGAAACATCAAGAAAGGTCACCATCATCGCAGAGCCTCAAACGACCAGCAGTAGTACTTAGATCTCACATTTCATACCATTCTCCTTCACCATGGAAATGTTTCAGGATGGCAAGAGATAGCAGATCTTCTCGCCGCTCCCTCCTGGAACCAAACAGTCGGGAAAAAAATATGAACGCACACGACCGAATCACATCCGATCTAGGAATCTCTAGACGTGATTCGCCGAAGGAGTTTGCCGGCAGAGCTTTCCGAAACTCAACATTCCGGACAGATGAAGGAGGATAAGCATCTGTCAAATCTTTGTTTTGGCGCGAGAAGAGCCCTAGTCTGCAAGCTCCGTTAGATCTGCCTAGTGGGAATTGCTGACATGTGACATGGTCGAGCACGAGCAACAACCGCTTGCCAGTCAACGGCATAAGCTCCCTGACAGTCTTCAGTGCCATTGGCATCTCCTCCAAAGTCCAAACGGGTGCATCATGGGAACCTTGAGTTGCTTGTTGAGCTGGTGTGTGTGCCGGAGACGTGTGCCCACATACGCACTGGGAACTGGGCGTTGATGATCCCGTGGTGGAAGTCTGGAAGATGAGCTGCGTGAGCGCTGTCTTGCAAACACCTTCCGCGCCGATAAAAGGGAGGACGCCAACCCCAAGGCGGTAGTGCAGGGGAGTTCAGGGTTTCTGCCTAAAATGCTAGGGGAGTTCAGGGTTTCTGCCAATAGAGGATTAAGAAATGGTCAGTACAAGAAATATCACCAACTGTAAACTGGTATCCGGCCAATTCATAATTAATGTTAAATGGTATTGCTACATTTGTAATGGCCATTTTTCTTGCAACATTATGTGCTTCTATGCCAACTAATAAACTGTTTGGTACCAATCAAACCAAAGAAGATTATCAAAGTAGGCAGTGGATATGCACAGCAAACAATACCACTACGATGTATGTTGAAATTGAGAAGTCCACTACGTTGCAGAGCTTGTAAATCAATCTTTATTTTTTTTTACATGATGAAAATCCATCTTTTCTGTATCTGCAAGACTGGAACGTCCGCCGTGTCGAACAGCCGGCCACACCACCACGGCGTCCACTTCTCTCGCGACAAACAGCAAAAGACGGCGCCATACAAGAGGCTTCCAGTTAGCGCTTGTGTTCCCCACTGGTATCCAAACATGGCCGTGGCTTATCTCAAACCCCGACATACGCTATCCAACGAGCGTCTGACTATTCGTTCATACCAACGCTCCGACACCATAATCTCTCTTTGTTTCCATCACCACGCTTGCCGCTAAAACCACACACATCATTGTCTCCTTATGCGCGCGATTCCCATATTTATATCCATGATTAACCCGCAACACTGCACGCATCAGCTAGCTACCAGTACCAAGTAAGTACCAATCGAGGTTTCTGCAACGGCAAACATGAGCAAGCCACAGGCGCTCCTCGACCTGATGACGGCTGTCGACGCCGGCCTTGTGGCAGTCGACGCCGGCAGCGCTAACTTGGCGCCCAAACGTCGTGGGAGCTACGGCCGCAGCCGGCAGACCGCGCCGGTTGCGGCGGCGCCGCAAACCCCGCCCGCGTCGTCGCCGGCGATGGACGCAAGCTTCGAGTTCAGCACTGCGGTCAGCAACAGCTTCGCGTCGCCCGCCAGCATGGTCTTCTCGGACGGCCAGCTCCGGGCGCACCAGTTCCCCGCGGTGCGGTCGTCGGGGGCCAGCAGTCAGGTGGCGTCGCCCGTGTTGAGCTCCTCCATGGAAAGCAGCAGGGCAGCGTTGACAGGGAGCAAGAAACGTGTTAGCTTCGCGGCGGACGGCGCGGGGAAGACGGCAGCCAAATCCAGCGGCGCGCAGAAGAAGGGTGGCGGCTTGCTAGGTTGCATGGGGTCGGCGTGCGGGATGTCGCGTGATCAAGCGGTGGAGCCGGCCATGCACGGCAACCGTAAGCTTGTAGTGTCCGTTTGATTGGATTCAGTTAGTTCAGTGATCGATCTTGAGCATGCACGCATATGAGCGATCGTGCATGCAGGATACTGTGTCGTTTTGTCCGCCAAAGTTTGGATGAGTTGTGTACCATTGTAGTCACTGCTCACTAGTGCTGGATTCTTTTAGAGGCTGCTATCATTAAGGCACCTCAATTTCGGAAATACACTTTTGATCCTAGGTGCATATGCTCCTAGCACTCGAAAAGCATTTTAAAATGTAATAAAATCAAACAAAAAATTTGCTCATACATGTTGACATTTTAGGCGTGCACGTCAATTTTCTCAGGGAAACCGATATCTTTTGTGTCATATTAAAAAAAGATAAAGAAATGTCTCAATAAGAGTTATTTTTTAGCACTAAATTTAATCTTTTTACACACGACACAAACAATATCTTTTTCTTGTGAAACAACTTTGCGAGCATATAAAATGTTGATATGTACATGCGACATTTTTTGCCGATTTTTTAACATTTTTGAAATGTGTTCAAAACTCATTTTAAAATACAGGAGCATCTACTCCCACGTGCAAAAACCTCTTGTTCAATTTCTTCTTCTTTTCAAATACTATTCCGGTATGGCACCAATGTTATTTAAAGTATATTTCATCAAGCTACGTCTCTGAAAACTTATAAAAGTTAGTCAAGTTTCACATTCAAAACGTTGACGAAACTCCAACAATTGATGACAGTGTGCCATGGGTTGGTTTTCATATAACACAGCCACTTTTGCAAACAATATGTAGTCAAATCCAATATGTCAGGCTGCGGGTTGACTTTAACAAACTACATTGTTCATTTGCCAAATATGCTACAACCTACCTTGTGCCAAATGTTATAGTAGGTTTTAGTATAGTCTCTAGCACACAATTTGTATTATTGTTTTCGGATGCGGCCTCCTAGGGCTAGTTAGTCCAATCAAGTCCTCGCCCCAAATATAAAAAGTATAGCACATGCACATGCACATCACATACATATTTCATTACATGCATTTTTTAGAAAAAGTTATAACTCTTAAAACCTTTGTCTCAAATTACGATCCGTTTTCACCATTAGACTTCTCGCGGCAAGATCTTCGAAACTAGATCTCATTTTTTATATCTTTCGGTAGTTTGCTTTAAAGCAACTTAGTAACAAGAGTTACTTACATGTTTAAAAAATCATAGCGAACTTTGATTTCTAGATACTCACTTAGCAACGACAACCAACAACTTCATAGTACTAGACCCACAACTTAGCACTACTAGTTGCCTACCATAATTTCTAGTATCATTGATAACTTGGTTTCTCAGGTAGACCCGCAACTTCATAGTACTAGACTCACAACTAAGCACTACTAGCTTCCTACCATAATTTTTATCATCATTGGTCCCTTGGTTTGTCATGTAGACAACTTAGTATCAAGGAAAATACCGGAAATGCCTTTTGGCACCCGGGTCTAGATGCTCCCGCGTCATGGACCAACCTGTTTTCGCCAGGTGGAAGGTCATGTCCGTATATTGTCATGCATTGTTCACAGTATGCTGAATATTGAACAGTGGTCCTTGGCCCACTAGCTATTGCATTGAGTACGGCACAATCGTGTCTCTATCCCGGTACAGACGATGAGCCAACGAACTGGACCAATGCCACCATCTTGGACTGTGTGCGCCCTTAGAGCATCCCCAGCCGTTGGGGCTCCCCAGGCCGAAATCCGGCGTTATTTAGCGCCGGATGGATGAAGTTTTTGGCCTGGGGAGGTCCATTTTTCCAGCCGCGAGCCCATGGACGCGCATCCACCGCGTGCATAGCGACGGCGCAGTCACCGGGAAGGGCAATCATCGGAGTTCCTCGACGCATTGAACCGTCGCGAAGTGGACTGGAGCGAAACGACTCGTCGGGAACGGTCGAAGTGGCCTCGATGCGAGAACCGCCGTAATGGAGCACGAACTCCGCGAAAGAGCAACCGCCGCTCTCTTTCGTCGAGAGACCTACATATACGGTTTCCGACGGCCGACGCCATTCATCTGTTCTCTCGTCGCCATCCTCCGTCAACCATGAGCGATCTCTCTTGGCCATCGGACACCGACAGCGAGGGGAAGCCGCCTGGATGGCGACATTGGTGGGATAAAGCCGCATCGTCCAGCAGCGACGATTCCCCTCCGCCGGCCAGCGAGGACGACGACGAGGAGGATGAGGACGAGGCCGAAGAGGCCAAGGAGCAGGCCGAGGAAGAGGCCGACGAAAAGGAGGAGGAAGAGGCCGAGGAAAAGGAGGAGGACGACGAAGAGGCTGAGGACACTGACGAGGAGGAGGAGTCAACTTCCTCCGACGAGGAGGTGACGAGCCGGAAGCGTCGCCGCGACGACGATGAGGCGGGGCCTTCTAAGAAGAAGAAGTAGTTTAAGTTAGTTTTAAAGTTTTTGTATGTAATTTTTATGTTTATTCGAATTATATTCGAAATATATACAATCTATCTATGTTGCACCACTTGAGAGTTCAAAGCTTTCGTTCGACGAGGGTATTGCCGTAGATCGGGAAGACGAGGGTTTTGCGGTAGATCGGGAAGACGAGGGTTTTGCCGTAGATCGGGAAGACGAGGGTTTTGCCGTAGATCGGAGGCCATTGTCGCCGACAAGTTGGGGCCACGCGCGCTTTCGTTTCGTCCGGAGTCCCCGAGCGCTCCCCGGGGGGCCGGGGATGGCGTGGGATCGCCGGATGAATTTAGGCCCAAATCCGGACGAAAACGAGGAACCGGGGGCGCGACTGGGCCAAATTTCGCCGTCCGGATGGAAAAAACGCTCACCGGGGCCATATTCGGGGTGACGAGTGGAGATGCTCTTAGCTCAACGGTGCTTTGCAGGGTGCCACGCATCGAGTAATACATCCCAGCTATCCTAGAAGCTGTGCCATACCCACACGGCCGCACGATACCTCATTATAAACCATCTATTGTTCTTCCCAAATACAGGCATCCAAGAACCATGGAGTCATCGACCTCATCCGACCCAGGCTCCAGGAGAACTGCTCTCGCCCTCTCATCCCTTGTCCAGTGTGCAGCAACAGCACGATCACATATATCTCGAAGGCGCTTCGTATTAAAGTATAGATTCTTCAGTGTAAGAGCATCTTCAATAGATGCGCTAAATAAAACGATATAAATTTGTGTTTACAGCATGCACCGGATGCCGCTAAATTACAGCGCCGAATTCCACCATTTATAGACCCGCTAAAAAACTGCGCAGAAAACAACATTTTCACACAGTTACATACGTAAATAGGTCAAACAAAATGTAAAAAATAATCTGAAAATATAAATATATTGCAAAGTTTAACCAAGTTTGGCTACAACCAAATTTATGTTTTAACTAGCCTAAACGACTTGAAATCCCAGTCGAAGTCGGAGGAGCCCGCTGTTGTCGACAACACCGGGGTCGATGTCCACTCGAAGAAGGAGGAGTCGATGGGCCGGCGCCGTTTTTCTTCTCCCTCGCCTTCCTCGCGGCCTTCTCCTCCCTCTCTTCTTCCTTGCCGCCGCCTTCGCCCTCTCCTCCCGGTCCGTCTCCTTTGCCGCCTTAAGAGTCGCCTTCTCCTCTTCCTTCTTGTCGTAGAAGGCCTCCATCGCGGCGACGTCCTCCGGGAACTGGCGCGCCCACTCGAGGCGCATGTGCTCGTCGCGCTCCGCGATGACGAGGCGCTGCTCGAGCTCATGTTCGCGTTGCCTCGCCTCGCGCGTGACGGCCGGCAGCGGCGTTGCGAGGGCTTCCGCCTGCTGTCGCGTCCAAACGTCGTCAAAATTCATCGAGCGACGGGAACGGCCGAGGAGCCAGGCGACCGCGTCGTACGGCGCTACCTCGCACGCCCTCTTGAACGTCCCGAGCCCGATGAGCTCGTCGCCGCTCCGGATCTCGCGTAGAAGGTGCCATTCGGCCGCACGCAGACGCCACGATAGCCGGAGCTCGAGCGGCGGCGGGGAGGCATCTCATCGGCTGGAGGCGGAGGGACGCGCGAGCGACATGGAGCGCAGCGGAAACGGCGCGAAGCGAGGTGGATGGGTGGCGAAGCGACGCGTGGCTGAAAATTTCGGACGTGCGCGCGCGGCGTTTTATAGCGCGCTGGAAGCGGCACGGTAGGTTTAGCGCGGAGGCTAACGCAAAAGCACGCGCGGCAAAAAAATTAGTGCAAGCGGTTTTTTCGCTCGCGCGCTGCATTTGATAGTTACTTTAGCGCGCGTGTTTTAGCAAATTGTAGGCCGAACTAGCAAGTTTGATTCTTCTTTTGCAGGTAATACAGTTTGGTTCAGTAATCCTTTTAGCTGTGTATGTTGCCGGTCTACGCGGCAGCTTATCTGATGCTTAGGCATCTCCACCGGCGCGACGCAACGCTAAGTTGTGTCCGTCGTGACTGAAAATGCGTGTGGCATCATCTTTAGCGGCGCGACACAAAATGATCGGGTCGTCCGTAGAGACGTAAACCACCGGGCCTGCCTGGTAGCGAGCCTATATCGAGGGCACCGCTTCGGCGGCCATCGCTTCTGCGGTCAGCGCTTCCGCGTCTGCACCGTAGCTTTCGCCATCAATGGTGCGGCTGCCTGTTATACGGCACTGGCGGGCGGCGGCCGGGCTTCTGTGCCGCCTTCAATGGCATCGTATCCCGCGCGTGGCCGGCCTTAAAAGTCCACCGGCCCCGTTCCTCCTTCGCCCACACCTCCACTCGCACCACCACCGCCGCAGCGCCATGGGGAAGAAGAACGACTTCGAGGCGTCCGGCAGCGGCATGAAGAAGGGGGAGCGGACGCAGAGGGTGCCGCTGCCCGTCACGCTGGGGAGGCTGATGCACGGGAAATGGATACCGTGCGAGGCCTGGTCGGGCGTGCAATTGCCTGGCGGCTGGGTGCCCGTCCCTCGCGTCCCTGCGCGCGAGCCAGATTAGACCGCGGAGATCCGGCAAAGGAGGCGGTACCTGCCGCCGAAACTCCACGCCGATCCGGTGTACGCCATCGACTCGGAAAGTTGGCGTACCTATCTCTCGACCGAGAGGGATCCGAGGAGGAGGGCGGGCTTCATGGGCGACAGGGATTTTCCCTTCGACCGTCCACCGCCGACTCGTCCACGAAGACAGCAGGCGCTAACGCGTCATGACCAGGCATCGACGCGTGCGCAGTACAACGACGACGGCGACGACTACATCGAGGCGCTGGAGTACCATAACAAGGAGATCAAGGACGAAAAACGATGACTACATCGCGATTGTCTTCCACGAATGGCAGCAGGCCATGGCGGAGGGCCACAAATTTGAGTTCCCCGAGAACATGACGGACGACGAGATGGCAAAGCTCGGCGTCCTCGTCTCCGAGAATGACCCACCTGTGCAGACGCCGCTGCCCCGCTACGCCACTAGCGTCATGTCGTCGGGCCTGTCGGAGGATGAAGCCCTTCGACTGGCGCTCCAGGACTCGGCCGCGCCACAACCGCCGCCGTACAACCACTGGTCTCCTCCTCCACAGCCGCATCCCTGGGCGCCTCCACCGCTGCCACAGCCGCATCCCTGTGCGCCTCCACCGCCACCACAGCCGCATCCCTGGGCGCCTCCACCGCCACCACAGCCAGAGCCCTGGGCGCCTCCCCCGCAGCCAGATCCCTGGGCGCCTCCACCTCCAGCACCGCTGGCGCGCCCGGCGTATGCTCCCCCGGTTTCCAACTAGTTGTGGCCGGTACCGAAGCTCATCGTGCTCGACAGCGACGACAAGCAGTAGTAAGCGCACGCGTTTAGGGTTTATTTTCATGTGTTCAACTATGTAAATTATGTTTTCATGTTAAAAAAAATGATTCGGCCAAAAAAATAAGTCGTGCCGCTGGAGCCACCCCTGACGTAAACGGATGCGCGATCGATTTCGACCATTTCGACCGATGCAAACGGACGCGCGCGGACATTTTCGGACGCTAAAATCCATCGCGCCGCTGGAGATGTCCTTATGGCTGATATGTGTTAGTTATATGTATACTGTACCACCAATCATCATTAAGATCGCCCCAGACTAATATGGCGACATGTTCCACGGGTCCATCTCGTGAATACAGCAGGTCCGTCAATCTCAGCCAAACCCGCCGTTGCCCACTAGTTACTGTGAGGTGGGCCACAGCTACTACCGACTAACGTATTCATGTTTTACTGCTGCCTCTATTATTCCTCGTACAGCAATCTTCAAGTACTTTACAACGGTCCAGATAGCAGGAGCAAATAGACTCGGGAGCCAAATCTCCATGCCCGGAAAATACAACTTTATAACAAACAGTGCACAACTTAGCCGCAATGATAGGCAACTTCATGACAACGGTACGCAACTTCAAAACAATGATGCTAACCAACTTAGTACTGTTGGTAGGAAAGCTTTGTAAGATGGTGCACAAGTTGTTGTTGATGGTGTTTTGGTTGCATCCATCCTCAATCGGTTGCAACTAGAGAAGACATGGCTGCCACACTCCTTGAAATAAGTCATTGGTTGGTTGTGTTTCACTTAGCTATCCCCACTCCGGAGCAACTATTCTCGTCGGTGTAATCACGACGTCATGACTGCCCTCTATGGTGGCCCTACCCCGATGCTGCCCGTTGTGGTGGACTTCGCCCTGATGCCACCAACAGCATCAGCTTGAGCAGGCGACCACTAGTGGGAGAACAAGGAGGCCGGGATTGCATAACGGGTTTGTCTCATCTGAGCTCCATGGTGGCAAAGCACAACTTAGCACATGTGTGCCAAGAAACAATTTACTATCATCAAAAGCAACCTATCATCTCCAACATGCAAGTTTCCATGATTCAGCTACAATCCAGTTGGTAAATGGATGCAAATTAATAAAATGAAAACTTGCTACATGTGGTTTTTTAGTTGCAGCATACCCCTACAAAGTTTGGTGCAACTTTTTTGTAATAAGTTGTTGTCACTATAGTGTAGAGGTAGGCAACTTCATAGATGTGGTATGAAAGTTAGCACTAGGAGTATACAAGTTAGCACTAGGGGTATACAACTTAGCAATAATGGGTATGCAACATAGGAAATGTGTGTGACATCAATTTACTGTCTACAAACATGACTTATCAAATATGTGAGAGAACAATTTATTGTGTGCAAAGTACAACTTAGCTCATATTCGGAGAAACAATTTGTTATCTTTGTGCCAGTCACCGCCAAGAGCTACACCTCCATCTTGACAAACACGGATGTGTCCCGTGCCGCAAGTTACTACATGAGGCGCAACACAGACTCTAAGAAGTCGAAAGGGATGTCGCTTTGGTATCGACGGTGCCCAACCTCCGTGAAGCCAGTTCGAATGGTAGTGGGTCAGAGCTACTGAACAATGGGGAGGGTGAACAATGGAAGGTCAAAACTAAATTTGACATTGGATACAATGAAGCCTTTTATAATCAAGATGATTTTCACTAAATCCACATCATGTAAAAGTTCTTAAGGCAATACTCCGTTTAGTCTTAAACTTGGTTCATGAGAGTTCTCTTTCCAAGGGAGTATTAGTGAGATATGTTGTATCATCTTTATGCTAGGACTTGATGCCCATCTCAATGTCTATAAATTACACAATATTACTTCCTATCACTTGATGCTTGTTATTAAGCGCTATATTCATACAACCATGTTTAAAAGAGAGACATCAAGTGAAACACTGAACCCTCGTCCATTTTTATCCATAAGAAACACATTTATATATACTTTGTTTGCACTTTTATTTTCATCACTTTCTTATTTAAAAAATAAAAAATCACTTAATTTCTTTATTATTTAAGCTTTCTAGTACTCACACACCATTGCGCCTAAAAAACACTTTGGTTGAGCTAGGGACACAAAAATTTTATATTACTTGACATGCTGTTTGAAAAGGACTGGAGGAAGAACTGAATTTTTTCCCTAATAGTTGATATAAACCCTCGGATCACCCTGGTGGGGAAAATTACCCTGTTGCAACACTTTCCACTTTATGTCCCAATAATTGGTATAAACATTTAGTTTCGTCGCCATCAAATAGTATTTCCATGCGTAGTCTTCAGGGAAAAGTTTGGCTCCATTGAAATCTTGTTGAGAAGAGTTGGAGCAACAACTTTCTGCCATCTACGCTTGGGGAGGTCTACATCTCTATATTTACTTGGTTGTGAGATTTCTTCATCTTTTAGATTTATTCTTTGTTTTAATTTAAGGTTTTCCTATTTTTCTTGCTTTAGTTCTTGCATTTGTTTTAGTTTGTGCTTTGCTTGCTTGTTAAAATTGAAAAGGCCATAAAAATAAGTTAATTTAAGTTTGCTAAGATGGGTGAACAAAACACTAAGTTGTGTGACTATACTATGTGCCAAATGCTCAATTTATTACTAAATCTATCACTTCATCCAAGATAAACCGTTGATTCCTTTGAAGTAAGTCGTGAGCTATTCAATTTGGTTTGTAAGGATCGGTTTGGAGGTAGTTATATGGAAGATGCATCTATGCATCTACATGGTTTTTTTGAGATATGTGATACACAAAAGTTTAAAAATGTTGATAATGCTAATGTCAAGCTTAAATTGTTCATTTTCATTATGAGGCAAAGCTAGAAAATGGTTGCTATCTTTACCTAATCAAAGTATTAACTCTTTACATAACCTCAAATAAACTTTAATTATGAAATATTATCCTCTTGTCGAAAAAATTCAAAACAAAAATAGTATATTATCTTATAGGCAAGATGATAATGAATATGTTGCAAATTCATGGGAAAGAATAAATTCATGTTTAAAACTTGCCCCTCACATGGAGTTGATGAATGGACTGTCTTGCACTCCTTTTATAGTGGTTTATTCTTTATGTCTAGAAGATTGTAAGATTCTGCTGCGGGTGATGCTTTCACGACTATAACTATTGGTGAGGCTAAAACTATATTGGAAAGCATGCTTTTGAACTATAGTCAATGACATACTGAAAGAGCACCAAACAATTCATCTAAAAAAATTCTATTTAGGAATAGAATGTTTAAACGCTAAGGTTGGTACTTCGATGACTATGTTTAATAAGAGAAATTTGATTAGTGTGCCTTTAAATGAACTTGTTGCTAATTCGGAGAGTGTGGGTGTTAAATTTGTTAAAATTATGAAAACAATGGGTTTAGAAACAACACTTCTAGCAACTATTCTATGGTACCTAATGGTCCAAGTAACAGTCATGTTTATGGAAGCAATTCTAATGATTAGTAAAGTACTATAAGATCTTTTATATCCACTAGGAAGAACTTAATGCGGACTTTGTTTCTAGATTTGAGAAATTGGATGCTTTGTGTGATAAAGTTGATATTTTTTCTCGTGATTTTGCATCCCTAAAGAGTTTAGTGCAGTCACAAAGGTCTCATGAAGAGACAATCAAGTTTGGGAAATAGGTGATTGACAGATCTTGGGGAACACTTAGAATGATGAGAGCCACCACTAACAAAATCACAAGGAAGAAATTAAGAAACATAGTGGTATTAAACAAGTTCAGGAGATTAAAATACTTAATAATATTCCTAATGATCCTCTACTTAACCTTGAAATATGTTTTTTCCATGAGTTATTAACTATGATCCAAAAATATGCTAGTGATTCCTCTATTAATATTTAGTAAGCAGGTTTTGGATTTTTTATGGCTGATCTTGTGATTAAAGAGAAGATAAATAGGTAAAAACAAGAAACTATGATGCCACCTGAGCCTGGGAATATATGGGAACCAAAGATACATGTCACTCATAGGAAATACTACATGCATAGTTGTGCTTGATTGGGGCCTAGTGTGAGTGCCATAAGAAAAATCTTTATATGATTCATTGAACATTGGTCCTATGAAAAAAGGCGAATTGATTTAAAACTTGTTTATTGCTCTACTATACATGATTTAGTTAGAGTTGATAATGTCATGATTGAACTGCATATGACATATGCACATGTTGACTTTATTATCATGCACATGGAGTGTAAAATCCCATGGCATGTAACCCTTAGAATACCTTTTGTTAGAACTACATATGCAATGGTTGATTCAAAGGATGGGAATGTCAAGTTTTAGTGCCCACATAAGAGGTGCATAGAGAAATTTCTAAGAAATAAGAAGGGAGCAAAGAAAATTTTCTCCCATGATTGGATCCCCTCTTAGATGAAAGGTACGGAGTCTAGCTATATGGATTTAAAGAAAGCCCTTTGCGGAAGGCAGACCATTTTTTAGAGTTTTTTTTGTAGCTTTATAGGTTTATTTTTAAAATTTTCCGATTAGTATTTAACTACCAAGTTCAACCCATTTGGATGTTAAGAGAAGATTACAAATGCTTGGGTTACAATTTTATGTGCATTTTTTTACCATACAAAATCATAAAAAATTCATGTAACTTGAAATGAGTTGTTCTATTTATCCCAAATGTGTTTTGTCATCCTCTACATGTCCATATTTTTCTCAGATTTTTCTGTAAAATCATCTTCTAGCTTATGCAATTTTTAACAGATTTTGCTTTGAGTTAAAAAGTGGCTTCTTTGAGTTCCCATTTGATTCTTTATGGTTCTTATGGTGTTATTCGGTTGTTATCCAATAGAATTACTCTCTAGACATCATTACCAAATTTATTTGGGTGTTTTTTCACAGTTTGTTATCTATTTTATTGCCACTAACACCACAAAAAAGAGTGGATCAAGTTTTTGTAGTGAAGTTTTTCACAAGAAATAAAGCCAAACAAAATGAGTATCTGATCAAAGAATGGTTCAAACCATAAGTTTGGAGATGTACAAGTCATTTCCCTACACTAACACAAATCTCGGTTTGCAAATCTTCGAACTCTTTTTTTAGCACTATGAGGAAATCTATGAGCTTGGAGCATCTTCCCGAGTCTTTGTATATTTTTTTTCTTTAGAGTTGCACCTATACACATGAATAAATACCAGTAATATTATTATTGTGACATGTTATATCTTGTAGCTACTACAATACATTTTTCTAAGAATTATAATTTCTTTGAATATTATGGAAAATGGTAAAAAGAAAATAAGTTAAAGTGGATTGTTGTACCCATTGGGTATTGATTTTATTATAAAAAAGGGTGCTTAAAAATCTAGTTATTTAGTGATATATCATGTTGCATATAATATTATGATTCACATAATTTACTTTTTAAATTTAAGAATTGGTCTATCCTAATGAGCAAGGTTGCATGATTTAAAGTAGAAGGTCAGTATATCCTTCTCTAGCCTCCATCAATGCTAAGTATGATATGTACTTGCGTAACCAAACCCCTTGAGACAAGTTATTCAGAAAGTGTCCACTATATATCTTACCCAATGGTTAAAATACCATGCCAACTAAAATTTCCATATTACTATAGACTCTGATTCTAGGTTCATTGTTGTGTCAATGTTTATTATTAGAAATAGTGTCCATAACATTTTGATCTTCTCATGCCAACCTTTGTTTGCGCCTCCATGGGCATGAATAATGTGCTTGTACAAATGAACCTGGGAGTTGGCAAAGGGATGTCCGGTCCCAAATTAATAAACCAATAAGAAGTGCTCATCCAAGGTAAAGACAAAAGTTTTGTGGGGACCCGAGGATTCAGTTAGACATGGTTGTGTTTGAAGGTTGGGAGTAACAAAAATAAATGAGAGACATTATCAAACTTAGCACTTCTAATCATATGTATTGTGCCTTTGTATTAATTTGTTCTCCCCTATGTGAGAAGTGATTAGCCAATATTACCATGAGTCAAAAGACAAAGTCTTATATCACCATCCATCATTCATATGACCAACTAATGGGTCTCGAAAATAATTTAGCACTATGCACACAATTTCACAAGTCTTGATTCATTGCTCGTTTGGATATCAATGCTTATGGTAGAAAACACTTTGTGTTGCATATAATCTTCATTGTTTTATGAGATCTATAACTTCATAATTTGTTTGTGATTGACGTTTACTATCAATAGTTATTCCACACTTTAGGAGCAATGCTAATTAAGATATGAAACTAAATGGTTACGATACCAAAGTCCATGTTGTTTTATCACCTTTATGCTTGAGGATGAGCATATCTTAAACTTGGGGACGCTGATACATGAAAAAAAAAATCCACAAACTTTGGTATATTTGATATGATTATATAATATATGCATGATATGTGAGGTTCCCTAGTATTATTATATTTATTTATGAGGATTTGCATCAAAGTCCCATTTCATTCGTTTTTAGGCTAGAGTACAATAAACCCATGTTTTTCGTATTTTGAGTTTAAGGGACCTTAAGGACTCAAATTGAGGTGGATTTTGTGGCTTCAATATTTCCGGAAATTGTCAGAGGATGAGAAGAAGCAGAAATAGAGGACGCACGTTGGCCACAAGAGAGGGCCCATGATGCAGCCACCCCTGGCCCACGCCATCGGGCCCACATTGGGTCTCGAGCATCCTTTCTCTCTAGTTTCACGCCACTTGATAAATTTTAACCTAAAACCATGTATAAATATGATCCCTATCATGGAGTCTCAAGGATGCGATCGCCAGCAGAGAAAAACACAAAGCAAAGAAGTTCCACGAAGATTGGGAGGGGAAACACCATCGGATTCGCCCACAAGTGCACCTCCGCCTCAATCAACACCATCCCGCCGTCACCATAATGAAGAGGGGGTAGTCCACCTCTGTATTATGAACTGCCTATATGATGGTGGATCTTTTGTTATGATATGATAAATGAGACATAATGAAGTATTATGTGTTTGATGTTTTAATAGATGCATATGTTATGGCGAACGCTACGCGTCGGGCGGCGGATACGGGGCAAAAAATCGGTCGTCCTCCGCGCCGTCCGACGGCGATCCGACGGGCAGAATCAGGTCGCATTAGGAATTTTACATTATAGCCCCCAATTTCTGGAGAATCAACCCGCAGTACTATATTTCTCAGATTATAGTTTAAATGCAGTTTTACATTTGCCACCCTCCTTTTTCTGGAAACCAACCCGCAGTACCTCCTAATGTGAAGAGTATTACAAAAAAAATCATCTCTCCGCGTACAAAAAATATATGCTATTACAACAAAAAGTCGCAACATTTTTTAAAAGTAATGTCACAATAAAAGTGGTTAAACCAACAAATTGTTTTGTTGGAGATCAATTTACAATAAAATTAGCCATTATTATTAACAAAAACCGGAGACTATTACAACAAAAATCCATATGTTTGCAAAAAAATAGAAGAAACCATTAATTTATTACATATTGAATTACAACAAAAGTCACCAACTTTTTTTTACAAAAAGTCACAAACGATTACAATAAAAAATCAATATGTTTGCAAAATGATGCAAAGTGGTAAAGCGACATTTAATTTGCTACAGATTGAATTACAACAATAATCACCTACTATTTTATCCAAATTCACAAATGGTTACAACAAAATAAAAAATCACTTTATTGTTAGCATCAACAAAAAAATAAAAAAATGTTGTCTCTTTACAACAATTGTTAAAACAAATCCTACAAAAATTACGGGTTGTTTACAACAAATAGTTCATCATCTCACTCCATGTGTTTTGCAGGGAAACAATTGTTGAGCCGAAAAAAGCAGGCCCATTAAGCGACGCGACCGGACGACCGATCCGCGCGACGCGATCGGTCGCCGGATCGCAAGCATTTTACATATGTTATCTCGTCCATGTATGTTATGTTCCGATAAAACTTGTACGCAAGAACTTATTTGGAAGATGTGTGTATTATTTGGGGTAACATGGCGCCATGCATGTGAAAGTAACACAAATATGGGGTGCTAGTAAGTTTTTTATATTTTCATTGGCTACCTCAACAGAGATAAAAAAGATTACGTATGCTATTGTTCATCTAGTGATATTCTAGGTTGCCTTGTTTCCTTAAGATATTTTTACTAAACTGATTTCATGACAAAGTTTTTAAGGCAATACCATCTTTATCTTTAAACTTTGTTCGAAAGGCTCTCTTTGCAAGAGAGTATTATTGAGATGTACTGCATAATCTTTATGATATGGCATGATCTCCGTATAAATATTTATCAATTACGCAATATTACTTTCTATCACTTCCTATGTTACTGAGTGCTATATATTCACACCACCATGTTTATGAGAGGGGGATCAAGTGAAACCATGAACCCCCGTTCCATTATAAACCACAAGAAACACCTTTAACACATGTTTTACTTGCACTTGCACTTTTATTTTTACCACTTTATTATTTCAAAAATACAAAAATATATTGTTTCTTGCTTTATTTATTTAAGTTTATATTACGTATACCCTATTGTGCCTGACAAACACTTCCATGGAGTTGGGCGCACAAAGCTATGTCTACTACGTGACATGTTTTTTCAAGAGGAATGAAGGAAGAACTCAACTTTTCCCGCAAGAATTCGATATAAACACTCAAGTCACCCTTGTGGTGAAAATCACCCTTTCTGCATCACTCTGCACTTCAAGTCCCAACACTTGCTAAACGCATGTAGTTTCGTCGCCATTAGCGTGACAAAACACCACCCTAAAGACTTCTTCATGCACTTTGAATTTTCGACTCACCACGACCTGGAAGTGCACCAAGGTCCCTCAAGATTGGCGATGCGATGTTCCTCCTCAAGTTGTGGTGCAAGGGAGGCCATGCCCACTACCAGACCTAGTCTTGCCACGTTCGGGTGCTGATCGAGAACCTCCCACTCGACATGTGTTCGTTGGAGGGAGTTGATGAGGTGATGACATCAAGTTATTTTCATGTTGGATGTTGTGCTGAAGCACCACCTGACATCCCAGTGCCATGCACACACTAGGTCTTCCCACAAGGAGTAGGGAGCATCGAGGAGATAAACAACTTCTCGCCCCAAACCAAACGGTGCGCCACCCCATGAATGTGAGAGGTAGTACCTGCTATTCCAGTTTGTAAGGGTGGAAGATTGGACCCTTCGCTCACCGTGTTCGCCATTGTCCCGCCTGAAAGTGCATGGCGCCCCTATGTGTGGCTTTCCTAATTACAGAAAATTCATATAGACTAATGTTTGAATTAGAAATTTGTAGGATTTGTCCATAGGCAACGCTTGAACCTTATGTTGGTTCCAATGTGGCAAGAAGAATAAAATGAAGAAGATCAAGTGATAAGTATGTATTGAAGAAGAGGACGAAGTGAGATCTCTAGAGTATCTTCAAGACATCAACATAAGGAGGAAAGAAGAAATGATGTGCAAGTTTAAGATGAACCATCTCGAATAGACATTTTGGGGAGCAATCTGCAAATATTCATCTAGCGAGCAAAATCCAGAAAGGTGTTACATCTTGATGCAGTCAAGATCATCATCATCTAGCTCAGTTGAATGCGCAAGTTTAAAGTTTGCCCTTGATACCATTTCTTTCTTGCCGGTCTCGTGTTGTTTTTCAGAGACCAGTTTATAGGGCAGATGGTCGTACTATCAAGAGAGCTCTCGAGTGAGTAACTTAATCGTATCATTCGGAGAGAGCTCAAATCTTTGCATCCTTGGCATCATATTTGTTGTTTTTTATTTGGATCTTATCCATGTGGTTATTTAGAGCTTCTAGTTGTTTTCATGCCAAGGTATAAATCATCAAAAAATGTATTTTGCATGAAATACTTGTTGTGTTTTCGGTGTTGGAGGTTTTACCGGTTAGTCTTCTATAGAGAGGTCAAATATTTTCTAATTTTTTTTGTCCTCCCTTGCTAGACTATGATGGTTCTCTGCATGATATTGTAGAGCTCGTTGCTAGCTCCGAAACGAGCCCAAGATCATCAAAATTGAAGTTTGGATGCAAAAGTGATTGAAGTTTTCATGCCATGCCGTCCAATACTTTTCCTTGGTCGGTAGTACCGGCCAAGTACTGGTCTACTTCCGGAAATTAGTTGAAAACCTTCTACTAAATCTATTTCTTTTCTGGTACTTGGCCCGATACTTCTGGGGGCATATTGATAACCCCCAAGTGCA
Organism: Lolium rigidum; assembly: GCF_022539505.1. NCBI lineage: Eukaryota > Viridiplantae > Streptophyta > Magnoliopsida > Poales > Poaceae > Lolium > Lolium rigidum. The sequence goes on from NC_061510.1 coordinate 177,010,961, forward strand.
GGGGATCACCGCAGTACAATTCGATAAGTATTTGAGTGTCGAACCCATGAGGAGCTGAAGATAAAATATCTATTCTCTAAAGCCCTATAAACCACTTATATGTCCTTCTATGCAAAGCTAGGAGATATGGTGTGTGTAGAGGTTTTTACTAGAAACTATATGTGCTGAAATTAAAATACAGGAAGTAAAACTATTGTAAGAATAAGTAAAGTGCAATAAAGTAAAATGCAATGAGATGAAGTGAAGTGAAGTGAAGTGGAGTAACTCAAGAGAGAAAGTGTCCAGGCAAATTGATATTTCATTTGTGTGGTTGTCACAATTAGGGAAGCTCATTATAGTCTTTTTCGTGCTTCTTCTAGGGAGGAGCCACAGATAGGTGTAGCCATATACATGTGCAAGTACACCCGTGGTGATTGATCCTAAGAAAAATTTCATGAGCAAACAAAGGAATTATTAAGACATGCATCTAAGAATGTCCAACCACCGCTGTAGGTTCAAAGATCCCCATAATTGCCCCCCCCCATTAACATGCATCTAAGAATCGGGACCGGGTTTCCGTCGCTCCCACTATCCCTCATCCTATCACCATGCAACGGTGATAACCTTATGCATCCCCTTGACACATGTGTTCACTCATATATCAATACATAAGACCATCATAGAAGATAACAAATACTTGTATGCAACCAACAGCAAACTATATAACAATTGCCATGAACAATTCACTACTCAAACATCAACATAGAGATACAATAGATCATGGGAAAACAATATATTGCATCATACATCATGTTTGTAAAGAGATTAAAGTGGGGGATGATGAAGAGTGGATGTAGATGGTCGTGATGCCTTCACCGGAAGGGGGTGAAGTTAACCGGAGGCGATTCAGCGTTTCCCCTCTCCGATCTCTGCAGGCTACGGCCTGCTGACTCCCTATTTTTGTGTTTTTGATCTATGTCATCGTCGCCTCGACGAAACCCCCCGGGGTCGTATATATAGTAGTTTTTTTGGTAAAAACAAGTCGGTTCATGAAAAGATGAGTCGAAACGGACGCTCGAGGGTCGAAAGAGGCCTGGTGGCGCGGCCAGAGGGGGAGGCCGTTCCACCCTCTCTCTTTACCAGTCTGTTTACCTCCTGGTGGCCCACTTTATTTCATTTTGTTTGTCTCGAAAATTCTTAAGCGTGGCCCCTGACCTTGCCCTTTTTGGAGTCCCGTAGCTCCTGAAAAGTCAAAAACAATAAAAAGTGGTGTTTCCTGCCAAACGAAATTAGAACCGGAGGAGGGGGATTGTTTAGAAAATCCCCTAAAACATCTTAAAACATGGGGACAACATTATATAAGATGCAAATATGTGGTAATATGTTGCAATAAAGTGCAAAGTTCATGTATGCATTTTACATGCATCAACATCCCCAAGCTTAATCTATGCTCGTCCTTGAGCATGAAGGTGATAAAACTAGCATGAACTTTGGATTTTATTGCATCTCTTCTATGTAATCGTGCAAAGTCCTACAAGGTTCAGTCAATAAAGGATGACAATAAGAAATATGAATTATAAAGTGATATCTCATACATTCTACAATGGTTGCAGAAAAATAAATAGCATTGTAAGGAACATGAATGATAAGCATGTATGAATCATAAAACATGCTTAGGACAATCCTATAGAATTGTTGGAAGACTCTTTGTCCTCTCTTTTCTGAATATTTCTTTTGACTCTTGAATACAAGAAAATAAGCATGGAATGTATGTGCTAAACCTCCAAAAAAATGAAAAGTAGAGAGCATAAAACATGGTTTTGAGCTATGCAATTCATGTCAACAATAATAATAAGGATGGGGTACCAAGTATCTAATGTATAAATATATCTATGTGTCATGAGTTTGACCTCTTATGAGTAAGTGTTGCCTCACTTTTTTGAATGCTAAGGACTACACCTCATGTTACTCAACTCCGTGTTACCAAGATGTTTTGACACAGATGTTTTAACCAAGTATCGCAATGGGGTACCTTCATGCCACCTGTACAAAGGATTAAAGGAGATGTGCATCTCAACTATAGGCTCTCCATATAGGGACAACATGAACAATAGACCTTGAGCATCCTCTCTAACTCTCTCTCACTTTTTCCATACTCTTTTTATTTCTTTTCTCACTCTTTTTTTTCACAAATCTTTTTTCACAACTCTTTTTTACACAACTCTTTTTTCACTCTTCCTATTGAGGATTCTTGTTGCTGAAACTTCCACCATTATTAAGCATTAGCGGCCCATTGCTCTTCTCTAACAATGCATGCTTACTTGCTTAAATAACCTCTACTTATTTCACAAGAGATAGACATCAACAAAACAAAATAAATGATGATCAACGCATGGTGCAATACCCCAAAAGTGCAATGTTGAAAGACTACTCCAATAAACATTGTTACGGTCTAGCTCATTACTCATAATCAGTCAAACAAACAACATGCATAGTGGTATTTCGTACTAAACCTTACTTTCTTATGAGCTTTAAATTACACAAAAATGATATTTTGGGAAGGTTGGAGGCAAAACACACACATTATACTTGGAATAGCAAGTGCTATATAGGTAGGTATGATAGACATTGGATTTGAGTTGAGCTTGGAAACAAGTCTATACTTGTGTAAGAATTCAAATATTTTGGCTTGCAAGAGGTCTAAAAGCATGCAATAGTATCCATAGACTATTCATTCATCATCAAACAATGATACTTACAATTAAACATCTTGTATACTATTGCTGCGTGTAGTTGACACGTCCGTTGGGAACCCCAAGAGGAAGGTGTGATGCGCACAGCAGTAAGTTTCCCTCAGTAAGAAACCAAGGTTATCGAACCAGTAGGAGTCAAGGAACACGTGAAGGTTGTTGGTGGCGGAGTGTAGTGCGGCGCAACACCGGAGATTCCGGCGCCAACGTGGAACACCGCACAACACAATCAAAGTACTTTGCCCCAACGTAATAGTGAGGTTGTCAATCTCACCGGCTTGTCTGTAAACAAAGGATTAGATGTATAGTGTGGATGATGATGGTTGCTTGCGAAGAACGATGAACGAACAATTGCGATAGATTGTATTTCAGATGTAAAGAATTGGACCGGGGTCCACAGTTCACTAGTGGTGTCTCTCCCATAAGATAAATGCATGTTGGGTGAACAAATTACAGTTGGGCAATTGACAAATAAAGAAGGCATAACAATGCACATACATATATCATGATGAGTACTATGAGATTTAATCGGGGCATTACGACAAAGTACATAGACCGCTATCCGAGCATGCATCTATGCCTAAAAAGTCCACCTTCGGGTTATCATCCGAACCCCTCCGGTATTAAGTTGCAAACAACGAGACAATTGCATTAAGTATGGTGCGTAATGTAATCAACACAAATATCCTTAGACAAAGCATCGATGTTTTATCCCTAGTGGCAACAACACATCCACAACCTTAGAACTTTCCGTCACTCGTCCCGATTCAATGGAGGCATGAACCCACTATCGAGCATAAATAATCCCTCTTGGAGTTACAAGTATCAACTTGTCAGAGCCTCTACTAGCAACGGAGAGCATGCAAGAACATAAACAACATATATGATAGATTGATAATCAACTTGACATAGTATTCAATATTCATCGGATCCCAACAAACACAACATGTAGGATTACAAATAGATGATCTTGATCATGATAGGCAGCTCACAAGATCTAACATGATAGCATAATGAGGAGAAGACAACCATCTAGCTACTGCTATGGACCCATAGTCCAGGGGTGAACTACTCACACATCGATCCGGAGGCGATCATGGCGATGAAGAGACCTCCGGGAGATGATTGCCCTCTCCGGCAGGGTGCCGGAGGCGATCTCCTGAATCCCTCGAGATGGGATTGGCGGCGGCGGCGTCTCTGGAAGGTTGTCCGTATCGTGGCTCTCGGTACTGGGGGTTTCGCGACGAAGGCTTTAAGTAGGCGGAAGGGCGGAGTCGGAGGAGTCACGGGGGCCCACACGCTAGGGCCGCGCGGGCCCCCCTTAGGCCGTGCCGCCCTAGTGTGGCGGCGCCCCGTGGCCCCACTTCGTATCTCCCTCGGTCTTCTGGAAGCTTCGTGGAAAAATAGGACCCTGGGCGTTGATTTCGTCCAATTCCGAGAATATTTCCTTTGTAGGATTTCTGAAACCAAAAACAGCAGAAAACAACAACTGGCTCTTCGGCATCTCGTCAATAGGTTAGTGCCGGAAAATGCATAATAATGGCATATAATGTGTATAAAACATGTGAGTATCATCATAAAAGTAGCATGGAACATAAGAAATTATAGATACGTTTGAGACGTATCAAGCATCCCCAAGCTTAGTTCCTACTCGCCCTCGAGTAGGTAAACGATAACAAAGATAATTTCTGAAGTGACATGCTATCATAATCTTGATCAATACTATTGTAAAGCATATGAGATGAATGCAGCGATTCGAAGCAATGGTGAAGATAATGAGTAAACAAATGAATCATATAGCAAAGACTTTTCATGAATAATACTTTCAACACAAGCATCAATAAGACTTGCATAAGAGTTACTCATAAAGCAATAGATTCAAAGTAGAGGCATTGAAGCAACACAAAGGAAGATATAAGTTTCAGCGGTTGCTTTCAACTTCAACATATATATCTCATGGATAATTGTCAACACAAAGTAATATAACAAGTTCAATAGGTAAACATGTAAGAATCAATGCACACAGTTGATACAAGTGTTTGCTTCTGAGATAGAAAGAATAGGTAAACTGACTCAATAATAAAGTAAAAGAATGGCCCTTCGCAGAGGGAAGCATGGATTACTATATTTGTGCTAGAGCTTTTCATTTTGAAAACAAGAAAGAATTTTGTCAACGGTAGTAATAAAGCATATGTGTTATGTATAAGACATCCTATAAGTTGCAAGCCTCATGCATAGTATACCAATAGTGCTCGCACCTTGTCCTAATTAGCTTGGATTAACATGGATTATCATAGCATAGCATATGTTTCAACCAAGTGTCACAAAGGGGTACCTCTATGCCGCCTGTACAAAGGTCTAAGGAGAAAGCTCGCATTGGATTTCTCGCTTTTGGTTATTCTCAACTTAGACATCCATACCGGGATTACATAGACAACAGATAATGGACTCCTCTTTAATGCATAAGCATTCAACAACAGTTAATATTCTCATAAGAGATTGAGGATTGATTGTCCAAACTGAAACTTCCACCATGAATCATGGCTTTAGTTAGCGGCTCAATGTTCTTCTCTAACAATATGCATACTCAAACCATTTGATCATGAAAATCGCCCTTACTTCAGACAAGACGAACATGCATAGCAACTCACATGATATTCAACAAAGGTAAAAGTTGATGGCGTCCCCAGAAACATGGTTACCGCCCAACAAGCAACTTATTAAGAAATAAGACACATAAGTACATATTCTTCACCACAATAGTTTTTAAGGCTATTTTCCCATGAGCTATATATTGCAAAGACAAAGGATAGAAATTTTAAAGGTAGCACTCAAGTAATTTACTTTGGAATGGCGGAGAAATACCATGTAGTAGGTAGGTATGGTGGACACAAATGGCATAGTTTTTGGCTCAAGGATTTGGATGCACGAGAAGAATTCCTCTCAATACAAGGCTAGGCTAGCAAGGTTGTTTGAATCAAACTCAAGTATAAAACGGTGCAGCAAGACTCACATATGAACATATTGTAAGCATTATAAGACTTTATATCGTCTCCTTGTTGTTCAAACACCTTAACCAGAAAATATCTAGACTCTAGAGACCAATCATGCAAACCAAATTTTAACAAGCTCTATGTAGTTCTTCATTAATAGGTGCAAAGTACATGATGCAAGAGCTTAAACATGATCTATATGAGCACAAAAATTGCCAAGTATCAAATTATTCAAGACATTATACCATTTACCACATGCGGCATTTTCCGTTTCCAACCATGTAACAATGAATGAAATAGTTCAACTTTCGCAATGAACATTAAGAATAAAGCTAAGAACATATGTGTTCATACGAAACAGCGGAGCGTGTCTCTCTCCCAAACAAAGAATGCTAGGATCCGAATTTATTCAAACAAAAACAAAAATAAAAACAAACAGACGCTCCAAGTAAAGCACATAAGATGTGACGGAATAAAAATATAGTTTCACTAGAGGTGACCTGATAAGTTGTCGATGAAGAAGGGATGCCTTGGGCATCCCCAAGCTTAGATGCTTGAGTCTTCTTAAAATATGCAGGGATGAACCACGGGGGCATCCCAAGCTTAGACTTTTCACTCTTCTTGATCATATTGTATCATCCTCCTCTCTTGACCCTTGAAAACTTCCTCCACACCAAACTCAAAACAAATTCATTAGAGGGTTAGTGCATAATTGAAAATTCATATATTCAGAGGTGACATAATCATTCTTAACACTTCTGGACATTTCACAAAGCTACTTAAAGTTAATGGAACAAAGAAATCCATCAAACATAGCAAAACAGGCAATGCGAAATAAAAGGCAGAATCTGTCAAAACAGAACGATCCGTAAAGACGAATTTTTTAGAGGCACCAGACTTGCTCAGATGAAAATTCCCAAATTGAATGAAAGTTGCGTACATATCTGAGGATCACGCACGTAAATTGGCAGATTTTTCTGAGTTACCTACAGAGAATCCTACTCAAATTCGTGACAGCAAGAAATCTGTTTCTGCGCAGCAATCCAAATCTAGTATTGACTTTACTATCAAAGACTTTACTTGGCACAACAATGCAATAAAATAAAGATAAGGAGAGGTTTCTACAGTAGTAACAACTTCCAACACTCAAATATAAAACAAAAGTTCAGAAGTAAAATAATGGGTTATCTCCCATAAGCGCTTTTCTTTAACGCCTTTCAGCTAGGCGCAGAAAGTGTGTATCAAGTATTATCAAGAGACGAAGCATCAACATCATAATTTGTTCTAATAATAGAATCATAAGGTAACTTCATTCTCTTTCTAGGGAAGTGTTCCATACCTTTCTTGAGAGGAAATTGATATTTAATATTACCTTCCTTCATATCAATGGTAGCACCAACAGTTCGAAGAAAAGGTCTTCCCAATATAATGGGACAAGATGCATTGCATTCAATATCCAAGACAACAAAATCAACGGAGACAAGGTTATTGTTAACCATAATGCGAACATTATCAATCCTCCCCAAAGGTTTCTTTATAGCATGATCAGCAAGATTAACATCCAAATAACAATTTTTCAATGGTGGCAAGTCAAGCATATTATAGATTTTCTTAGGCATAACCGAAATACTTGCACCAAGATCACATAAACCATTACAATAAAAATCATTGACCCTCATATTAATGATGGGCTCCCAACCATCTTCTAACTTCCTAGGAATAGAAGTTTCAAGTTTTAGTTTCTCCCCTCTAGCTTTTATGAGAGCATTTGTAATATGTTTTGTAAAGGCCAAATTTATAGCACTAGCATTGGGACTTTTAGCAAGTTTTTGTAAGAACTTTATAACTTCAGAGATGTGACAATCATCAAAATCTAAACCATTATGGTCTACAGAAATGGGATCATTGTCCCTAATATTTTGAAAAATTTCAGCAGTTTTATCACAAACAGTTTCAGCAGTTTTAGCAATTTCAGCAGTTTCAGGCAGTTTTGCACGCTTTGCACTAGGAGTAGAAACATTACCGACACCAATTATTTTACCATTGATAGTATAAGGTGTAGCAACATGTGAAGCATTATCATTACTAGTGGTGGTAATAGTCCAAACTTTAGCTACATTATTCTTTTTAGCAAGTTTTTCGTTTTCTTCTCTTTCCCACCTAGCATGCAATTCAGCCATCAATCTAATATTCTCATTAATTCGAACATGGATGGCATTTTCTGTAGTAACAATCTTATTATCAATATCCTTATTAGGCATAACTTTCAATTTTAAAAGATCAACATCAGAGGCAAGTCTATCAACCTTAGAAGCAAGAATATCAATTTTATCAAGCTTTTCTTCAACAGATTTGTTAAAAGCAGTTTGTGTACTAATAAATTATTTAAGCATGGCTTCAAGACCAGGGGGTACACTCCTATTATTGTTGTAAGAATTCCCATAAGAATTACCATAACTATTACCATTAGCAGAAGGATATGGCCTATAGTTGTTACCGAAATTATTCCTATAAGCATTGTTGTTGAAATTATTACTTTTAATGAAATTCACATCAACATGTTCTTCTTGGGCAACCAATGAAGCTAAAGGAACATTATTAGGATCACCATTAGATCTATCATTCACAAGCATAGACATAATAGCATCAATCTTATCACTCAAGGAGGAGGTTTCTTCAACAGAATTTACCTTCTTACCTTGTGGAGCTCTTTCCGTGTGCCATTCAGAGTATTTGTCATCATATCATCAAAAAGCTTTGTTGCCGCCCCCAAAGTGATGGACATAAAGGTACCTACAGCAGCTGAATCCAATAGGTTCCGCGAAGAAAAATTCAATCCTGCATAGAAGGTTTGGATGATCATCCAAGTAGTCAGTCCATGGGTAGGGCAATTCTTCACCAAAGATTTCATTCTCTCCCATGCTTGAGCAACATGTTCGTTATCTAACTGCTTAAAATTCATTATGCTACTTCTCAAAGATATAATTTTAGCGGGAGGATAATATCTACCAATAAAAGCATCCTTGCATTTAGTCCATGAATCAATACTATTTCTAGGCAGAGATAGCAACCAATCTTTAGCTCTTCCTCTTAAGGAGAAAGGAAACAATTTTAATTTTATAATGTCACCATCTACATCCTTATACTTTTGCATTTCACATAGTTCAACAAAATTATTAAGATGGGCAGCAGCATCATCAGAACTAACACCAGAAAATTGCTCTCTGATACGTCCCAAACGTATCTATAATTTCTTATGTTCCATGCTACTTTTATGATGATACTCACATGTTTTATACACATTATATTTCATATTTATGCATTTTCCGGCACTAACCTATTGACGAGATGCCGAAGAGCCGATTGCTTGTTTTCTGCTGTTTTTGGTTTCGTAAATCCTAGTAAGGAAATATTCTCGGAATTGGACGAAATCAACGCCCAGGGGCCTATTTTTACACGAAGCTTCCAGAAGACCGGAGGACTTACGAAGTGGGGCCACGAGGCGCCGCCACAACAGGGCGGCGCGGCCAAGGTGCTGGCCGCGCGACCCTGACGTGTGGGGCCCTCCTGTGGCCCCCTGACCTGCCCTTCCGCCTACATATATTCTTCGTCGCAAAACCCCCAGTACCGAGAGCCACGATACGGAAAACCTTACAGAGACGCTGCCGCCGCCAATCCCATCTCGGGGGATTCAGGAGATCATCTCCGGCACCCTGCCGGATAGGGGAATCATCTCCCGGAGGTCTCTTCATCGCCATGATCGCCTCCGGATTGATGTGTGAGTAGTTCACCCCTGGACTATGGGTCCATAGCAGTAGCTAGATGGTTGTCTTCTCCTCATTGTGCTATCATGTTAGATCTTGTGAGCTGCCTATCATGATCAAGATCATCTATTTGTAATCCTACATGTTTTGTTTGTTGGGATCCGATGAATATTGAATACTGTGTCAAGTTGATTATCAATCTATCATATATGTTATTTATGTTCTTGCATGCTCTCTGTTGCTAGTAGAGGCTCTGGCCAAGTTGATACTTGTGACTCCAAGAGGGAGTATTTATGCTCGATAGTGGGTTCATGCCTCCATTAAATCGGGACGAGTGACGAAAAGTTCTAAGGTTGTGGATGTCTTGTTGCCACTAGGTATAAAACATCGATGCTTTGTCTAAGGATATTTGTGTTGATTACATTACGCACCATACTTAATGCAATTGTCTGTTGTTTAGAACTTAATATCTGGAAGGGGTTCGGATGATAACTCGAAGGTGGACTTTTAGGCATAGATGCATGTCTGGATAGCGGTCTATGTACTTTGTCGTAATGCCCTGATTAAATCTCATAGTACTCATCATGATATATGTATGTGCATTGTTATGCCTTCTTTATTTGTCAATTGCCCAACCGTAATTTGTTCACCCAACATCTGCTATCTTATGGGAGAGACACCGCTAGTGAACTGTGGACCCCGGTCCTATTCTTTACATCTGAAATACAATCTATCGCAATTGTTCTTTATTGTTCTTCGCAAACAAACATCATCATCCACACTATACATCTAATCCTTTGTTTACGACAAGCCGGTGAGATTGACAACCTCGCTGTTACATTGGGGCAAAGTTACGTGATTGTGTTGTGCAGGTTCCACGTTGGCGCCGGAATCCCTGGTGTTGCGCCGCACTACACTCCGCCACCATCAACCTTCAACGTGCTTCTTGGCTCCTACTAGTTCGATAAACCTTGGTTTCTTTCTGAGGGAAAACTTTTTGCTGTACGCATCACACCTTCCTCTTGGGGTTCCCAACGGACGTGTGTCTTACACGCCATCACTCTCTCATAACAAGATTTAGTAAAGCAGGTTTAATTTCAAAGAATTCTGCTGTAGTAGCAGGTGGAGCAATAGGTGTGCATAAGAAATCATTATTATTTGTGCTAGTGAAGTCACACAACTTAGTATTCTCAACAGTACCCACTTTAGCAGTAGTAAATAAAGCAAACTAAATAAAGTAAATGCAAGTAACTAATTTTTTTGTATTTTTAATATAGAGAGCAAGACAGTAAATAAAGTAGAACTAGCAACTAATTTTTTTGTGTTTTTGATATAAGAGCAAACAAAGCAGTAAATAAAGTAAAGTAAAGCAAGACAAAAACAAAGTAAAGAGATTGGATGTGGGAGACTCCCTTGCAGCGTGTCTTGATCTCCCCGGCAACGGCGCCGTAAATTTTACTTGCTGCGTGTAGTTGACACGTCCGTTGGGAACCCCAAGAGGAAGGTGTGATGCGCACAGCAGTAAGTTTCCCTCAGTAAGAACCCAAGGTTATCGAACCAGTAGGAGTCAAGGAACACGTGAAGGTTGTTGGTGGCGGAGTGTAGTGCGGCGCAACACCAGGGATTCCGGCGCCAACGTGGAACCTGCACAACACAATCAAAGTACTTTGCCCCAACGTAACAGTGAGGTTGTCATGTCACCGGCTTGCTATAAACAAAGGATTAGATGTATAGTGTGGATGATGATGGTTGCTTGCGAAGAACAGTAACGAACAATTGCAGTAGATTGTATTTTAGATGTAAAGAATTGGATCGGGGTCCACAGTTCACTAGTGGTGTCTCTCCCATAAGATAAATGCATGTTGGGTGAACAAATTACAGTTGGGCAATTGACAAATAAAGAAGGCATAACAATGCACATACATATATCATGATGAGTACTATGAGATTTAATCAGGGCATTACGACAAAGTACATAGACCGCTATCCAGCATGCATCTATGCCTAAAAAGTCCACCTTCAGGTTATCATCCGAACCCCTCCAGTATTAAGTTGCAAACAACAGACAATTGCATTAAGTATGGTGCGTAATGTAATCAACACAAATATCCTTAGACAAAGCATCGATGTTTTATCCCTAGTGGCAACAGCACATCCACAACCTTAGAACTTTCTGTCACTCGTCTCGCATTCAATGGAGGCATGAACCCACTATCGAGCATAAATACTCCCTCTTGGAGTTACAAGTATCAACTTGGCAGAGCCTCTACTAGCAACGGAGAGCATGCAAGAACATAAACAACATATATGATAGATTGATAATCAACTTGACATAGTATTCAATATTCATCGAATCCCAACAAACACAACATGTAGGATTACAAATAGATGATCTTGATCATGATAGGCAGCTCACAAGATCTAACATGATAGCACAATGAGGAGAAGACAACCATCTAGCTACTGCTATGGACCCATAGTCCAGGGGTGAACTACTCACACATCGATCCGGAGGCGATCATGGCGATGAAGAGACCTCCGGGAGATGATTCCCCTCTCCGGCAGGGTGTCGGAGGCGATCTCCTGAATCCCCCGAGATGGGATTGGCGGCGGCGGCGTCTCTGGAAGGTTTTCCGTATCGTGGCTCTCGGTATCGGGGGTTTCGCGACGAAGGCTTTAAGTAGGCGGAAGGGCGGAGTCGGAGGAGTCACGGGGGCCCCACACGCTAGGGCCGCGCGGGCCCCCCTTAGGCCGCGCCGCCCTAGTGTGGCGGCGCCCCGTGGCCCCACTTCGTATCTCCCTCGGTCTTCTGGAAGCTTCGTGGAAAAATAGGACCCTGGGCGTTGATTTCGTCCAATTCCGAGAATATTTCCTTTGTAGGATTTCTGAAACCAAAAACAGCAGAAAACAAGAATCGGCTCTTCGGCATCTCGTCAATAGGTTAGTGCCGGAAAATGCATAATAATGACATATAATGTGTATAAAACATGTGAGTATCATCATAAAAGTAGCATGGAACATAAGAAATTATAGATACGTTTGAGACATATCAACTATCAAGAAGTAGCACTGAATAAGGCACATAAAAAATCATCACTCAATAGAGCATGTGAAACTAATAGTACTATGAACAATATTCAGCTTTTTAATGCATCCATCTTCATCTTTTTAACATGCAACTCTCTTTTATGGAAGCATTAAAGAATATGATAATTTTATTTTAGTAGCTATTTAATATGAATGCAAGGAATTTTTCATGATGATAATATTTATTTCAAAGCAAAACTAGACACAAAACTAATAAAAGACTCTCCAAGTTTTTGCGAGAATTCTATGGTGCTAAAAAAAGTTTAGAAGTGTGCAAACCGAGAGATTTAATATGAGTCCAGTGAGGTGCCTTGGGCATCCCGAAGCTTATGGTCTTCATCATTCTTGGATTTCTCTTGGTGTGGTTTTCTTCCATGTCCTGTGAATAAACTTCAACACAAAACTTTCTTCCCAATCTTTTCTATAGGGTGACATTAGAGGTACAAAGAAATCATGCTTGCTGCTATTTTACTCAAGAATAAAATTATATATTCATGAACCAGAGAGCACATAATGTTCTACTCATTCTAGCATATTAAAAGTTTCAAGTAAAAATCATTTTGATACACAAAAGAATGGATCTACCAAAGTAAAGCCGAATCTGTCCAGAATATTTTCTGCAGCAAATCTGAATTTTTAGTACGACTTAGACACCTCAAAAAATTAAGCCAATTTACGTGAATATAGATTTTAGGAGTTACCAGTAGGGAGACAAAAATCGTGCACTAAAAAGTGCAGCGTAGAAATCAGCAACTCCATATTATGTTTGCAACTTTAAACATCCAAATGGATAAAAACTTGGTACTTTATTTAGAAACAAGAGAGTAAACAAAAACAAAACTAACATGCGAGAGCAAGAATGCATAGGAAAAACCAAAAAAACAAACAAAGATAAATAAATACATGGTCCCCACAAACATTAAAAGGGATCATGAAGATAAAACTAGAACATCAGTTTGAAATGATTTACTTGAGATACTTGAAAGAAGAGGGGGATACGTGGGCATACCCAAGCTTATGATCTTGCTACCCCTCTACTTCTTCCTCATCATATCATGTTACTCATCTCAATCAAATAAATATTTTCATCTCCATGATACTCCAATGTCTACAAAATTGTTGGTTCTCCAAACAAATGATATGATAATTTCTACCAAAATGGGAACTAGGAATCATTGGGAAACCATTTTATTCAAGAAGCTAACATATATACAGAAAATAAAACACTCTTTTTATTTTGTTTTACTGCAGGAAGAATTTTTATGATATAGACTTAGCAATGGTTCCATTGGCATGAACAACACATGCTCAAAATTTACCCCAATTTCTTCATTGCTCATACTTCTCATTTACTCTTCCATACTTTATTTTTTTATTTTATTAAAACTTATAAAATCACTAATATGTAATAAGAGGTAAATAAATTTATCTAAGACATAAATGTGTGCTCAAATTAAAAATTACTTGAAAGCATATGGAGAATACCATAAGATTTGAAACCATTAACTTTTAAGTCTCACTCTATTCCTATGCATTGGCATTTTATATATGAATAAATAACAGCAAATAAATGGAAGCCAATGCATATAATTTAGCCAATGCATATAATTACCAGTATCTTGTATTTCAAATAACATAGAAATATAAAGAGGGCTCTTATCTCTTCCTCCTTCATAAAATTTGCAACCATCAAGAGTAAACTCAATAACATAGTTGTGAATAGAATCACCACATAAAGAAAAATCATCTAATGAGATTTCTATTTGTTTTACATCATCATGATCCTCCCATAAATTAGAAAATCTTAAATCACATAGAGGATCATCATCAATATTATAAGAAGGGGTGCTCATAGGAATTTGTGTGTTACCATTGTTGGGAGTTAGAGATGGGTAGCTACTCCATTCTTTCTCCTCTTGTTCTTATTCATGCTCTTCTTGGGGGTTGCATGGACATCCCCAAGCTTATGCTTTCATCATATTCTTCCTGCAAAATATTAGTGCTCTCTCAGGCAGTGTTGACCCTCTTATTATAGTCAACAACATAGATATTATCAGAAAAATCGTCTATGCAATGATTTAGGATAGTACAGACATTAAAATCACAATCATGACTCTCACCAGTTGCTTCATAGATATCATCAAGGAAAGTTTTTAATTCATAGGCTGCCATAAAGCTCACAAATTGTTTTACATCCTCCATCCCATTAACATACCTATAAGTATTATAGGAGGCAATTGTATGTTGTTCATGGGATTTACATTGGAAATCAAAGTGATCACCACAAAAAAAGTTACAATACCTTTCATAATATGCAAGCAACTCAGTAGCGGCTTTATTTAGCAGTCTTAAGAAACTTTTTAGTCGTTTCCCTTCACATGATTCTCTATATTTCTTAGCAATCTCAGCATCATTCAAGTACATAAGCAAAGTGTAATTGATATTCATAATTGTGCTCATAACATGAGTATTTTTTTGTATTTTCCATTTTTTAAATAAAGGTACTAAAATTAAAACTAGCAATGGAAACAAGAATAGAAGCCTAGGGCTACGCTCCCCGAAAATGGCGCCAGAAAAGTATCTTGATAACCCCCAAGTGCAGGGGATCACCGCAGTACAATTCGATAAGTATTTGAGTGTCAAACCCACGAGAAGCTGAAGGTAAACTATCTATTCTCTAAAGCCCTATAACCGACTTATATGGCCTTCTATGAAAAGCTAGGAGATATGGTGTGTGTGTGTGTGTGTGTCGAGGTTTTTACTAGAAACTATACGTGCTGAAATTAAAATGCAAGAAGTAAAACTAGTGCAAGAATAAGTAAAGTGCAATAAAGTAAAATGTAATGAGATGAAGTGAAGTGGAGTAACTCAAGAGAGCAAGTGTCCAGGCAAATTTCTATTTCATTTGTGTGGTTGTCACAATTAGTGAAGCTCATTCTAGTCTTTTTTATTGCTTCTTCTAAGGAGGATTCATAGATAGGTGTAGCCATATGCATGTGCAAGTACACCACTGGTGATTGATCTAAGGATATTTTCATGAGCAAACAAAGGAATTATTAAGACATGCATCTCAGAATGTCCAACCACCACTGTAAGTTTAAAGGTCCCCATAATTGGTACCCCCGTTAAGATGCATCTAAGAATCTGGACCGGGTTTCTGTCGCTCCTACTATCCCACATCCTGTCAACATGCAACGGTGATAACCTTATACATCCCCTTGACATATGTGTGCACTCATATATCAATACATAAGACCATCATAGAAGATAAAAAATACTTGTATGCAACCAACAACAAACTATATAACAACTACCTTGAACAATTCACTACTCAAACATCAACATAGAGATACAATAGATCATGGGAAAACAATATATTGCATCATAAATCATGTTTCCCAACAGATTACAGAGGGGGATGATGAAGAGTTGTTGTATATGTTGATGAAGATGATGAAGATGGTGCTGATGCCTTCACCGGAGAGGGCTGGAGTCCACCGGAGGCGATTTCGACAGCGTTTCCCCCCTCCGATCTCCACCGGTGGTGGCCTGCTGGCTCTCTGTTTCTGTGTTTTTTATCTACGCCGCCTTCACCTCGATGAAACCCCACGGGGCCGTATATATAGTAGTTTTTAGGGCAAAACAAGTCGGTTCGCGAAAACATGAGGCGAAACAGACGCTCGAGGGCCGAAAGAGTCCTGGTGGCGCGGATAGAGGGGGAGGCCGCGCCACCCTCTCTCTTTCCTAGACTGTTGACCTCCTGGTGGCCTACTTTAGCTTATTTTGTTCGTCTCGAGAATTCCGAAGCGTGGCCCCTGACCTTGCCCTTTTTGGAGTCCCGTAGCTCCTGGAAAGTCAAAAACACTAAAACGTGGTGTTTCGTGCCAAACATAATTAGAACCGGAGGAGGGGGGTTGCTTAGAAAATCCCCTAAAACATCATAAAACATGGGATAACATTATATAAGAAGAAAATATGTGGTAATATGTTGCAATAAAGTGCAAAGTTCATGTATGCATTTTACATGCATCACATATCACCGCTCCAAAATGTCAAACTTTCGGTTCTTGTGTTTTCTGGGCCTAATGGTTGGATTTTGTGTATACTGATACGTCCAAATTGCATCACTATTTTATATCATAATTTGCTGTTATTCATTGATATATTTCATATTGGGACACAATACTTATGTTATTTCATCTATTTTGCATGTTTCATGATTATTTGGAGATCAAGCACCGGAGCCGGGATTCTCGCTGGAAAAAGCACCGTCGAGATGCAATATTTCGGAAGATCAATTGTGGAAGGAAGTTTTACAGAAACTCCTATTTTTCCGGATGACGGAGGAAGCCGGAAGGGGAGCCAGGCTGGAGCCAGGATGGGCCCACACCATAGGGTGGCGCGGCCCATGGCTCCGGCCGCGCCACCATGTGGTGTGGGCCCCCTCGGCCTCTTTCGCCTCCTTTTCTTCGCGAAACCCTTCGTCCCGAAGACCTAAGCCACAGAGGAATCCTCACGAAGGGTTACGGCCCGCCTCGCGGGGCGGAGAACACCAGAGAGAAAAGAGCTCTCCGGCGGGCAGGAATCCGCCGGGAAATTCCCTCCCGGAGGGGGAAATCGACGCCATCGTCACCGCCATCAAGCTGGACATCATCTCCATCACCATCATCATCATCTCCACCATCATCACCGCCATCTCCTCCGCAGCACCTCGTCACCGCCGTAGCAATTTGGGTTTGATCTTGATTGTTTGATAGGGGAAACTCTCCCGTATCTATTCATACTTGTTGTTGATGCTATTGAGTGAAACCATTGAACCAAGTTTATGTTCAGATTGTTATTCATCATCATATCACCTCTGATCATGTTCCATATGATGTCTCGTGAGTAGTTCGTTTAGTTCTTGAGGACATGGGTGAAGTCTAAATGTTAGTAGTGAACTATGGTTGAGTAATATTCAATGTTATGATATTTAAGTTGTGGTGTTATTCTTCTAGTGGTGTCGTGTGAACGTCGACTACACGACACTTCACCATTTATGGGCCTAGGGGAATGCATCTTGTACTCGTTTGCCAATTGTGGGGTTGCCAGAGTGACAGAAACCTGAACCCCCGTTGGTATATCGATGCAGGAGGGATCGCAGGATCTCAGAGTTTAAGGCTGTGGTTAGATTTATCTTAATTACTTTCTTGTAGTTGCGGATGCTTGCAAGGGGTATAATCACAAGTATGTATTAGTCCTAGGAAGGGCGGTACATTAGCACAGGTTCACCCACACAACACTTATCAAAACAATGAAGATTAATCAGCTGTATGTAGCGAAAGCACTAGACTAAAATCCCGTGTGTTCTCGAGAACGTTTGGTCATTATAAGTAAACAAACCGGCTTGTCCTTTGTGCTAAAAAGGGTTGGGCCACTCGCTGCAATTATTTCTCTCGCATTTTACCTACTCGTACTTTATTCATCTGTTACATCAAAACCCCCGAATACTTGTCTCGTGAGCATTTACAAGTGAAACCTTCATCGAAACCGCTTGTCAACACCTTCTCGCTCCTCGTTGGGATTGACATTCTTACTTATCGAAGATACTACGATACACCCCTATACTTGTGGGTCATCAAGACTATTTTCCGGCGCCGTTGCCGGGAGTGAAGCGCTATTGGTAAGTGGAATTGGTAAGGAAAACCTTTGTTGTTTGTGCTGATTTTATTTCTCGCTCGTTGCTATAAGTCATTATGGAGAGATCTTCTCTTCAATTTCTATTTGGGAAATCTACTACTACTCGCAACGGTAGTGGATGAGGCGCCAGTGTGAGGAAGTAATACCATATAAAATACCTACGAAAATTATTGAACATGTTATGGATAACCGCTATGAAGGGGATGGAACTGTCCATCCAGGTGATCATTTACTATTTTTTGCATGAATTATGCGGGTTATTCAAATGTGCAGGTATTGCTATGAATGAAGTTAGGAAGAAACTATTTTCTATATCGCTGTCTGGTAAAGCGGCGCATTGGTATAAATTGCTCGAAGAATGGTGATTCTCTTGATTGGGAGGACATTGTGCCTTTATTCTATTCCAAATTTTATCCTCCAAGTGAAATTCACAAAGATCGGAACCGCATATATAATTTCTGGCCTCATGATGGAGAGAGTATTGCCCAAGCTTGGGGAGATTTAAGTCTTTAATGCTCAAATGCCCCATTCATGAGCTTCCCGGTAATATTATTATTGATAATTTCTATGCAAGACTTTCTTTTCAAGACAAGACCTTGCTCGGATACTTCTTGTTCTCGGATCATTTACACGCAACAAAGAAGAGTTTAAAAGGGACCTTCTTGATCGGATCCAAGAAAATACCGAAGGTTGGGAGAACGACAAAGATAGAGAATCGGTATAATTTATGATTATAAATGCATTGAAGCTTTTATGGATACTCGATACATTTCTTAATATGAGTGCTACATATGGCCTTGATTCTCAAGTTGCCGCAAACCTTTATAAAGCTTTTGCCTCTCATTATGAATTGCCTAAGAAGAATTTTGATAAGTATCATGAACCGTATAAAGATAAAATTGATTCATCTATTAATAAATGTGTTGTAGTTGAAACCGCCGATCGTGTTATTCCCGAGGCTTATATTGAAAAAACTCCTTTTCCTGCTAAAATGAAAGAGTACTCGTTATCAATAGTGCGGTTCATAAAAGTGAAAAGAAACCTAGAGAACCCGAAGAACAAATAAAAGTTGAACTCGTCGTTGCAATAGTTAAAGATCTTGTGACTCGAAAATGTTGAGGATGGTCATATTATTTTCCGTGAAGATGCTTCTAATATTGTTTCACATCCTAATAAACCCAAACAAGCTAGTGTTCCTATGCTATCTCGTTAAAATTGGTGATCATTGCTATTATGGTTTATGTGATATTGGTGCAAGTGTTAGTGCTATACCTTATGAGCTTTACACGGAGATTATGCACGAAATTGATTCTTGTGAACTTGAAGATATTGATGTGGTTATTCAGACTGGCTAATAGAGAAACTATTTCACCAATTGGTATTGTTCGAGATGTGGAAGTTCTATGTGGTAAGATTAAATATCCTGCTGACTTTTTGGTACTTGGTTCTGCCGCTAGTGATTATTGTCCTATCATTTTTGGTAGACCTTTTCTAAATACTTGTGGAGCTATTATAGATTGCAAGAAAGAGAAAATTTTGACTAAATTTGCTGGTGAATCTTATGAGTTTAACTTCTCTAAATTTACTAAAAATCCTTATAAAGCTGATTTGCCTAGTAACGATTTTAAAATGGAGCAGTGTGCATCTATTGTTCTTGTTCCTAATAATCCTTTGCAGCAACATTTAGAGGATAGCGAGAGTGAAGTTTTTAGGAAAGAAAGAGAGGAGCTTGAGGAGATTTTTCTTTGCCAACCTATTCTCAAGCATGATTTACCGGTGGAAGACTTGGGTACAACACCGCCACCAAAGGAAGATCCTGTTTTTGATTTAAAGCCTTTGCCTGATAATCTTAAATATGCTCATATTGATGATAAGAAAATATATCCTGTTATTATTAGTTCTAAACTTACAGAGTTTGAAGAAGAAAGATTATTGCAAATATTGAAGAAACACCGAAGTGCTATTGGCTATACTCTTGATGACTTGAAGGGGATTTCTCCCTCTATTTGCCAACACGCCATTAATATGGAAGATGATGCAAAGCCTGTTGTTGAACCTCAACGTCGTCTAATTCCTAAGATGAAGGATGTGGTAAGAAATGAGGTATTACGACTTCTTGAAGCTGGTATTATATATCCTATTGCTGATAGTAGATGGGTTAGTCCCGTGCATTGCGTTCCTAAGAAAGGAGTAATGATCGTTGTGCCTAATGATAATGATGAGCTCATACCTCAAAGAGTAGTTGTAGGGTATAGAATGTGCATTGATTATCGAAAAGTTAATAAAGTTACTAAGAAAGATCATTACCCTTTACCATTTATTGATCAAATGCTAGAAAGGTTATCTAAAAATACTCATTTTTGCTTTCTTGATGGTTATTACGGGTTTTCACAAATTGCTCGTTAAAGCTAAAGATCAAGAGAAAACCACTTTTACTTGTCCCTATGGAACTTATGCTTATAGGCGTATGCCTTTTGGTTTATGTAATGCTCCTGCTACTTTTCAAAGATGCATGTCTGCTATTTTTCATGGCTTTTGTGAGAGTATTGTGGAAGTATTCATGGATGATTTTTCTGTCTATGGGAATTCATTTGATAGTTGCTTGCGAAACCTTGATAAAGTTTTGCAGATATGTGAAGAAACTAACCTTGTTCTTAATTGGGAGAAATGCCACTTTATGGTTAATGAAGGAATTGTATTGGGACATAAAATTTCTGAGAGAGGTATTGAAGTTGATAGAGCTAAAGTTGAAGCTATTGAAAAGATGCCCTATCCAAGGGATGTTAAAGGTATGCGTAGTGTTCTTGGTCATGCTGGGTTTTATAGGACATTTATTAAAGATTTCTCCAAGATTTCAAAGCCTCTTACTAATCTTCTTCAAAAAGATGTACCTTTTGTTTTTGATGATGATTGTAAGGAAGCTTTTGAAACTCTAAAGAATGCCTTAACAACTGCTCCTATAGTTGAACCTCCTGATTGGAATTTACC
>NC_061510.1:177032300-177121558 GCF_022539505.1 Lolium rigidum
CCACACTTATATAAAGAAGGAGTAGATGGTATTATGCGAAGGTGTGTTCCCGAATATGAACAACAAGAGATATTGAGTAAATGTCATGGTAGTGCTTATGGAGGACATCACGCTGGAGATAGAACCGCGCAAAAGGTTCTACAATCAGGTTTTTATTGGCCAACTCTCTTCAAAGATGCAAGGAAGTTTATTTTATCTTGTGATGAATGTCAAAGGGTTGGTAATATCTCCAGACGCAATGAAATGCCTATGAATTATACTCTTGTTATTGAACCGTTTGATTGTTGGGGATTTGACTTCATGGGACCTTTTCCCTCTTCAAAAGGTAACACTCATATACTTGTTGCTGTTGATTATGTTACTAAATGGGTGGAAGCCATACCTACAAAAAGTGCTTGATGGTGAGACCTCTTTAAAAATGCTTTTAGATATTATTTTTCCTAGATTTGGAGTACCTAGATATATTATGACTGATGGAGGTTCTCATTTTATTCATGGAGGTTTTAGAAAAACTCTTGCTAGGTATGGTATTAATCATAGAATTCAAACTAGTGGGCAAGTAGAACTATCAAATAGAGAAATTAAATCTATCTTGCAGAAAACCGTTAATAAATCTAGAAAGAATTGGGCTAGTAAATTGAAAGACGCACTATGGGCTTATAGAACTGCTTATAAAAACCCCATGGGAATGTCACCTTATAAAATGGTTTATGGAAAAGCTTGTCATTTACCTTTAGAACTAGAACACAAAGCTTATCGGGTCTGTTAGAGAATTAAATAAAGATCCTAAACTTGCCGGTGATAAGAGGTTGCTACAATTAAGTTCTCTAGATGAATGGAGAAGTGAAGCTTATGAAAATGCTAAACTCTTTAAAGAAAAAGTTAAAAAATGGCATGATAGAAGGATCATCAAAAGAGAGTTTAATATTGGGGATAAAGTCCTATTGTATCGGTCTCGTCTCGGATTCTTTGCGGGGAAATTACTCTCGAAATGGGAAGGACCATATGTTGTTGAGGAGGTGTATCGTTCGGGAGCAATTAAAATTAGCTCTCTCCAAGGCAATGCTACGCAAGTGGTGAATGGACAAAGACTCAAGCATTATATCTCGAGGTGATTCTTATAATGTTGATGTTGATATTATTCGAGTGGAAACACCGGAGGCTTTCATCAAGGGACAAATTGACGAGTCCGCCGGAACTCGACTTTGAATAGGTAACGATGCTGGTAATGAAAAGTTCGCGATTTACTTTCCGAACATTATTTTTGTTGTTTTTGGAAAATATGAAAAATTACGAGTTCGAAACGGAGTGGAAAGGACGCACGAGGGCGTGCCACCATAGGCCGGCGCGGCCGACTCGGGCCCGCGCCGACCTATGGTCTGGCCGCCTCGTCGCCCCTTTCCGACTCTGGTTCGATCTGGTACCTTCCGTTTGTTCTGAAAATTTTTACTATAAAATCCCCCGGACCCCTGGAGGTCCGTATATCGTTTTCTCGACGTGTTTTGTTTCGAGCTGTTTCTGCCGGGATCTGTTTTCAGTTTAGAGGCACCATGGTCTCCAAGAACAAGGGCAAGGGGCTTTCGGAGGAAGAAGTGAAGGAGGTGCCCTCAAGACAAGATCAGCAAGCCGGAGGGAGCAAGCAAATCTTGGTGGGATCTGTTGACACTCCACGTTCTTTCTCTCATAATTTGCAGGGACCTCTACCACCCGCTCTTAGCCTCGACTCCTTCCCCATGATGGAAGAAGTTCTACGGATTACTGATGAGTTTTGTGATCAATATCGGGCTCTAAGAAGAGAAGTGGAGATACTCCAGGAGGAGAATTGCCGTCTCCGAAGAATGATTGAATACCACTCGATTCGCATCACAAGGTCGTCATCGCCAACCTCAGATAACAATGAATCTCTTCGAATCTTAGTGCAGAATTGTCAAGCTGAGAAACTAAAGTTGAAGGAGTTTATTAAGAAGCGCGGGAAGAATTCGTCACCACCATCGCCAAAGGAGTAATCCATCATCGGTATTGGCATCCCCTTGGTTTGTTCCAAGCTTGGGGGAGTGCCGCGGTATCACATTATCATTACCTTTTACTTTTTACTATCAAGTAGTGTCATATCACGAGTAGGGAAGTTATCGTATGAGATGGGTTGCAGTATGGAAGTATCTCTCCTTTAGTTTGTCTATGTATCCCTTGGTGTGAGTTATCGTTATGGAATATTAATGAGAAGTCTTATCATTTACGTATTGCACATCTTATTTTAGTTTGCAATGTCTACTATATGATTGATCTTGATTTTAGTATTGGTACCACTTTGGGAGCATTGAGTTAATCTATTTGGTTTTGGCAAACTTAGCAATGGTCAATAGCAACAACACTTTGAGTTTTAGAAGAATAGAGGAAGTACATGTAGAAGATATTATTATCTTTCTTATCGGTTCTTAGCTTAGTATTCTAAAAGTTAAAACTGTTTGTGCTTACAAGTAAGATGCATGATTGTTTCTATCACATGTATATTTGTTTGTTTCCCTCAACTCTTATGCTTGCTAATTAACCTTGCTAGCCAAAGACCTGTACTGAGAGGGAATACTTCTCGTGCATCCAAACCTGAACATGTGAATTTTGATTATGCACTAACCCTCTAATGAGATTGTTTTGAGTCTGGTGTGGAGGAAGTTTTCAAGGATCAAGAGAGGAGGATGATATAATATGATCAAGAAGAGTGAAAAGTCTAAGCTTGGGGATGCCCCCGTGGTTCATCCTTGTATATTTCAAGAATACTCAAGCATCTAAGCTTGAGGATGCCCAAGGCATCCCCTTCTTCATCAATAACTTATCAGGTCACATCTAGTGAAACTATATTTTAATTCCGTCACATCTTATGTGCTTTACTTGGAGCGTCTGTGTGCTTTTATTTTCGTTTTGTTATCTTAGTTCTCTGAATAAATTGGATCCTATCTATCTTGTTTGGGAGAGAGACACGCTCCGCTTTTTCATTTGAATACTCCTATTCTTCACTTATATTTGTTGAGTATTCAGTTTTGACTGTGTAGCTTCTAGCTCTTGGTTTTCATGTATCTCTTGTTCAGAGCTATTAGTTATTTTATAGAAAGTACTCTCTTACTTCACTTATATTTGTTTTGAGAGTTTCTTGCTATTTGGTTAGAAATAGAAAATGCTTCATGTGGTAGTTGGTATATTGTCTTGAATAATTTGATGCTTGGCAATTGTTTTGAGCTCTCAAAGTAGATCATGTTTAAGCTCTTGCATCATGTAGTTTAAACCTATTAGTGGAGAACTACCGTAGAGCTTGCTGAAATTTGGTTTGCATGATTGGTCTCTCTAAGGTCTAGATATTTTCTGGTAAAAGTGTTTGAGCAACAAGGAAGACAAGTGTAGAGTCTTATAATGCTTGCAATATGTTCTTATGTAAGTTTTGTTGTATCGGTTCATACTTGTGTTTGCTTCAAACAACCTTGCTAGCCAAAGCTTTGTACCGAGAGGGAATGCTTCTCGTGCATCCAAAACCTTGAGCCAAAACCTATGCCATTTGTGTCCACCATAACTACCTACTATGTGGTATTTTTCTGCCATTCCAAGTAAATACTTCATGTGCTACCTTTAAACAATTCAAAGCTTATTACTCCTTATTTGTGTCAATGTTTTATAGCTCATGAGGAAGTATGTGGTGTTTTATCTTTCAGTCTTGCTAGGCAGCCTCCACTAAAGGACTAGTGGCTTCATCCACTTATCCTATAATTTTGCAATAAGAGCTGGCAACGGGGTTCCCAGCCCCAATTAATTAACTTTCATTAATAGTTCTCTTCACATGTTTTGCCCTGATTCATCAGTAAGCAACTTAATTTTGCAATAGACACTCCTCCATGGTATGAGATTGTTGGAAGGCACCCGAGGATTCGGTTAGCCATGGCTTGTGTAAGCAAAGGTTGGGGGAGTGTCACCCTTAAATAAACTAAAATACATGTGTAAACAAAAGAGAAGAGGGATGATCTACCTTGCTGGTAGAGATAACGTCCTTCATGGGAGCCGCTCTTTGGAGGTTTGTTTGGCAAGGGGGTTAGAGTACCCGCTACCAGTCGTTGACAACAACAAACACCTCTCAAAACTTTACTTTTATTCTCTTTATATGATTTCAAAACTGAAAAAGCTCTAGCACATGATTTAATCTCTGCTTCTCTCTGCGAAGGGCCTGTCTTTTACTTTATGTTGAGTCAGTAAACCTATTTCCCTCCATCTCAAGCAAGCATTTGAGTTGTTGTGATTAAACTATTATATTGTGATTTGCTTCATCATGTCTTTACTCTTTCTTGTTTAGTACAAGTTTTACCTTGAACGAATATAGCTTTGAAAGTCATCAATGATTAATATGATTGAGTATGCAAGTTTACCATAAGCTTTAATATGAGAGCGCTGCTCAATAGATGAATATAATCTGTTAAATGTTCTCTGACCAAGAACAAAGTTTGCCATCACCAATTATGATTCCTTATGCACCTTTATTTGTGACTACCTTATACTTGTTTCAAGATTGAGTTATATGAGGAAGATGTTTACTATAATGTCTTGTGTGAATGAATATGATGCTTCTTGTCCGTATTTTATTTATCGACTCTTCACTCCATAAACATGTGGACCTGTTTACAGAGTTCAGTTTCGCTTGGGGACAAGCGAAGTCTAAGCTTGGGGGAGTTGATACGTCCAAATTGCATCACTATTTTATATCATAATTTGCTGTTATTCATTGATATATTTCATATTGGGACACAATACTTATGTTATTTCATCTATTTTGCATGTTTCATGATTATTTGGAGATCAAGCACCGGAGCCGGGATTCTCGCTGGAAAAAGCACCGTCAGGATGCAATATTTCGGAAGATCAATTGTGGAAGGAAGTTTTACGTAAACTCCTATTTTTCCGGATGACGGAGGAAGCCGAAGGGGGAGCCGAGGATGGGCCCACACCATAGGGTGGCGCGGCCCATGGCCCGGCCGCGCCACCATGTGGTGTGGGGCCCCTCGGCCTCTTTCGCCTCCTTTTCTTCGCGAAACCCTTCGTCCCGAAGACCTAAGCCACGGAGGAATCCTCACGAAGGGTTACAGCCGCCTCTCGCGGGGCGGAGAACACCAGAGAGAAAGAGCTCTCCGGCGGGCGGGAATCCGCCGGGAAATTCCCTCCCGGAGGGGGAAATCGACGCCATCGTCACCGCCATCAAGCTGGACATCATCTCCATCACCATCATCATCATCTCCACCATCATCACCGCCATCTCCTCCGCAGCACCTCGTCACCGCCGTAGCAATTTGGGTTTGATCTTGATTGTTTGATAGGGGAAACTCTCCCGGTATCTATTCATACTTGTTGTTGATGCTATTGAGTGAAACCATTGAACCAAGTTTATGTTCAGATTGTTATTCATCATCATATCACCTCTGATCATGTTCCATATGATGTCTCGTGAGTAGTTCGTTTAGTTCTTGAGGACATGGGTGAAGTCTAAATGTTAGTAGTGAACTATGGTTGAGTAATATTCAATGTTATGATATTTAAGTTGTGGTGTTATTCTTCTAGTGGTGTCGTGTGAACGTCGACTACACGACACTTCACCATTTATGGGCCTAGGGGAATGCATCTTGTACTCGTTTGCCAATTGCGGGGTTGCCGGAGTGACGTAAACCTGAACCCCCGTTGGTATATCGATGCAGGAGGGATCGCAGGATCTCGCAGTTTAAGGCTGTGGTTAGATTTATCTTAATTACTTTCTTGTAGTTGCGGATGCTTGCAAGGGGTATAATCACAAGTATGTATTAGTCCTAGGAAGGGCGGTACATTAGCACAGGTTCACCCACACAACACTTATCAAAACAATGAAGATTAATCAGCCGTATGTAGCGAAAGCACTAGACTAAAATCCCGTGTGTCCTCGAGAACGTTTGGTCATTATAAGTAAACAAACCGGCTTGTCCTTTGTGCTAAAAAGGATTGGGCCACTCGCTGCAATTATTTCTCTCGCATTTTACCTACTCGTACTTTATTCATCTGTTACATCAAAACCCCCCGAATACTTGTCTGTGAGCATTTACAGTGAAACCTTCATCGAAACTGCTTGTCAACACCTTCTGCTCCTCGTTGGGATCGACATTCTTACTTATCGAAGATACTACGATACACCCCCTATACTTGTGGGTCATCATATACCTATATAAGGATTTTTTTCCAAAGATTCCCACCCATTGGAGCTCATTTACCCCCTAATGTGGACCCTCTTTGAGCTTTTTATCTCCCTCTCCATCCAACGAATCCTGCATTTATTTGAGAAAAAAGATAGAGGTGATGTAGATCCACACTTCCACAATCAACATCCCCTCTATGTGAGGGAATCCATTTGGATCTAAAGCTTAGAGAAACTTGTTGTTCTATTATTTGTTCTTCCTCTCTTATTCTCCCATAGGCTTTCTAGAGTTGGTGGAATTTGGGACTGAATGACTTGTCATTGCATTACGTGCATCGGGTTGAGTTCTCGGTGATTCATTGTAGTGAAAGTGAGAAGCTTATTTCTCTTAGGTTCTTCGAACCCTAAATGGTTTTGTGACTTAGTGGTGTTCTTGGGGCCTCCAATTAAGTTTGGGAGATTCCTCAAGTTTGTAGCTTTGTGGCTTTGTGGAGTTTTGAGGTCTCCAATTAAGTTATGGAGATTCCTCAAGTGTGAGGCCTTCATGGAAATTTCTTTGGAGCATCCAATTAAGTTGTGGAGATTTTCCCAAGCTTGTATGGGTTCGGTGTCCACCCTCAAGATTCCATAGTGGATCGATAACTTCCCTTTTGGTGGGAAGACTCAAGTAGAATATGGTGAGGCCTTCGTGGTGTTTGGGGTGCTTTGGCCTCCACATCGCTCCAATGGAGAATATCACTCACAAGAGTGTAAACTTTGGGATACATCATCGTCTCCATGTGCTCGGTTATTTCTATACCCGAGCTCTTTACTTATGCATTTTATTTTGTGATAGCCTTCGTGCTTGAATTTATTTATCTTGCTATCACATAGTTGCTTGTCTTGCTTTATATAAGTTGGTGGTGCACATAGGTGAGCCCTAGTTATACATGTTTGGTGCTTGAAAAATTAAACGCCGATTTTATTCCGTATTTGTTCAAGATGTTGCCATAAAATCTTTAAAGTGTTGGAACCCGTGGACAACGCCACGACACCCACTCGAGCCAAGACCCAATTCATGTGCTCTTTGCCATCTAGGACTCGCTCTCCTGCCCCTTGTCCTTCTCTCGGCGACCTAATAGGGACACAATCAACCACATGGTTTGGGCCCCTTCACCTGACGAGATTCGGGACATGTTTGGGTCCCATGTGCACGCTCATGGGGATACTTTCCTAAGCTTCAAGGCCAACGACGACCAGGCCCTTCAGGCCCAGATGGAGAAATCAGTTTTTTCTACCATGTGCCATGATAACGCCCCTAGATAGGTTGTTGAGTGCGTCGGCCTACTGGACATCGCCTCTCCTTACATCACACTGGCGGCTCGTGGTACCAGGAACACCATCATACGCTGCCTTTTCACCACCATCCCCTCACTAGTGCCCCCATCGCTGGTGCAGCCGGCTCCAGCACCCAAGGAAAACGGGAATACCACTATCGCTACGCACAAGAGCGCACACCTAGTTGTAGGAAATGGCTACATGCCGGTGGCGCATTGTGCCTCACCTTGCCTCGTTTGCCAGCTAGGAATCCTAGGGCCGGAGGCTGTTGAGGCCTTCGTCAAGCGCTTCAAGGTACCGCTCCCCTCATATGACATCACCGGCCTTGCACCTGTCACGCGCCTCAACAGCAGAGCACTCGTGTCTAGGAGGTTTTCTTTAAAACATGATTATACAGTTGAAACCCTACATGGCCTAACAGACATGGTCCACACCCTTCCACATCAGTGAAGACATGCTCTACTAAGGCCAGTAACTGTAGATGAAACAGCGAGTCATATTCATGTGCCGTAAGTCAAGTATTCCTAACCATATCAAAATCACGTGTCAAGTAGTACTATGGATGGATTTCTTTTTTCACGATTCTCTAGATGATTGTACGCAGCCCACGGGCGCTCATGTTTTTGCACATGTGATTTGACTGCATGCAATTTTAGGAAATTTTGGGTGTTCCTTCCAAAATTCGAACACCAAATTCTAACTGACCATACCCTATGGTTAAATAGTGGCTGGCCATTTCATAGTCGCATCCATGTTTCATTTGTTTCTCTCTGTGCACACAACACTATTTGAGAAAATACAAAAATATACGTCATGTTGTTGTAAGAAGAAAGAAATAGATGGCGGTCACAAACAAATTTAGCAAGTCAAGATCCATGATTTGGTGTCTAAGAGCTAGGGATTAAAACAATCTCACCAAACATGATGGAACCATACGTTGAAGAAGACAAGGTTATAGATCTGGTCTAGATAATCTTGTGGGCAACGTCTTGTGCTTGATTTAAGCTCTTCCTTCGACTTCTTCTCCTTCCCCCCTCTCTTGACTTTCTTCTCCTTCCCTTCTATATAAAATAGTGGTTGAGCACTTTATTGCCGCATACATGTTTTATATATTTCTCTATCTATACATAAGACTATTTCTTTCTCGGCAGCAACGGTGCAGCCTCCTTCTCTCACTTGGGCTCGGTTGGGCCTCGGGGAATCGCGGAGAGGCGGCGAGCGAAAAATTAAGATCGGTCTTATCTTCCTGAGTTGTCGATTTGCCTCTTGTCAGCCTCATTGGTCTGATAGTATTCTCCGTCACAGATCTACGTGGATTGGCACATGACTCTTCTGGATATTTGATCAGAAAGGATCGGGTCGTGTGTGTCCCATATTATCAGCCAGTGCAGCTTTAAGAGGGTGTGGTGACAAGGTATCGACTTGTCAATGCCTACAGATTGTAGACTAGGTTTGGCAGTAGAGGGCAAGTAGATCTCGAGGGTTCAGCTGGCAAAGTACTCGACTGCTAGAAAACTAAGGTTATGTTGACAATGAAATCGATCCTCTCTTTTTCCTTCGACTCCCCCTTATATAGGAGGCGGAGCCGAAGGTTTCGTGATGTACAAGTTACAGAAACTGGGAGACTCTTTGAGTTCGTCCCGTAATAGTTACAAGTCTTATTCCTAATACAACTCTATCTTTCCAAAACTATCTCTTAATTGGGCTTCCGAGCTTCATAAACTTCGGGTCGTGGGCCTTCAGTAAACCCCGGGTACCATCTTCGGCTGGCCCATTGGGGATGCCTATGTCATGTGGCTCTAAGCTTCGTTTTTTTGTCGGTGAAATGGGACATGTCCAAGTTTAGATTCTCATGGTATTGACCGAGGTGGAGAAAGTCATGGCGGATATGATTGGAAGACTTGAACTTATGGCGGATGGTGTATTGGGTGCGATGAAGACTTTGCTACACTAGTTGTTGTACAGATATGGCTTGCGGGGCGATGTTCATGTACATTCCGAACAATACATATGTGTGTCAGGTGTTTGTGATTTGCAGCGGTGGCCTTGGCAAGTGAGGGCAGTAGCACTGGATGACTTCATGTTTGGTGGTGCTCATCGAGTACCGAGTAGCGATTTTCAGGGTAAAAACGCAAGGTATAGCCTTCATTCGTTGTACCTAATAATGTCTTTATTGAGGCATTATTTTGTGAACTCCGAATTTCTTTAGGGCGAAAACCTAATATCTTCGATCGGGGGACAATAGCGCTAATGTGTTGGTTCTTTCTTAAAGGTGTTGCTTTTGGAGAACCTATTTTACAGTTCAGGTGTTACCTTTGGTGGTGGTGGTTAAAGTGTTGCAGACGTGAGTGATTGATCACCGGCAGGGTTTTTTCTTTCTTTAGTTGTGTGTGATAAACTATGTATTATGGTAGATACTAATCATAGACTAGTTGTAGTTTGACACGGTTTGATAAACCGACTCATGTACTTGTACCATGTAAAGCTTACCCCTATATATACATGCCAGGCCGGACCAAGTTTGGTACCGTGCACTACCCTACAATCATCTACTCTACACGTATTTTGTTATGGTATCAGAGCCGACGGTTTTGCAAACCTAGATCGGATCTTCGTCGCTCCTCCACGATCGCAATGCCATCGACTTCCACGATCGGCGCTACCCTTCTCCGCTGCAGCCATGGAGTCCTCTCCGGCACTCTCCGCTGAATCAGTTGGCTCCAAGTCAAGCTCCTCAAGGCTCTCAAACCCCTCGCTGAACTTCAGCGCGGGTTCGTCTTCGTCATCGCCTACATCGTCGGGGCCCTTCAATTTTGCTCCGATGATCACCACCCGGCTTACTCCGGACAACTATCTTTTCTGGAAGGCTCAAGTCTACCCTGTGCTTCGCAGTCATCTTCTCACCGGTTTCATCGATGGCACTTTCCCGTGTCCGCCGGAGACTGTCGCGAACCCTACGGTTGCCAGCGACGCCAAGGCTCCTCCCATGATCAACAATCCTGAGTTTACCGCGTGGCACCAGCAAGATGCGGCAATACTTTCAGCCATCATGTCCACCTCTACCGAATCAGTGCAGGGGATCATCCTCTTTGCATCTACTTCCCATGAAGCCTGGTCTACTCTTGCGTCGAGCTATGCGTCGCAGTCGACGGCGCGCGCCATGCAAATCCGAGGCGCCCTCAACAAGGTGAAGAAATTGGACTCCTCGGTGACTACCTATTTCAACAAGGTGAAGTCCATGTCGGACACGCTGACATCCATCGGCGAACCGCTTAGGCCGGCGGAACTCACTGGATACTTGATGAATGGTCTTGATGAGGACTATGATGCGCTTGTCCAGATAGTATCAGCCCGTGCACTCACGGCATCCCATGCCCGTGCGTGACATCTATGCACAGATGTTGAATACTGAGCAACGCATGGAAGGAAGAAAAGCTGAAATTAGTGTTGATGTAAACATGAGTGCACATTACAGTGCTCGATCAGGAGGTGGTGGCAAAACACCTTACCAGCCTTCTTACCGTCCTGATCCGCGCCAGCAAGGGAAGCCGTCCTTCAAGCCCTCCTACACCCCATCGCCCTCACCCAATGGTCGTCCCAGTGACCGGGCTCCTCATGGCGGTGGTTCTGGTTATCAAGGTGGCGGTGGTGGCACACGCCCGACTTGTCAAATCTGCTCCAAAGTAGGCCATGTTGCGTCCTGCTGTTTTAAGCGTTTTCAGTGCAATTTTCTTGGGGCGGGCAATGATCGCCGGTACATGGACAAGCAAATTGCTGCATTTTCTGCGACTACTCACGGGTCTACACCATCCTACCCCGTTGATCCCAGCTGGTATGCTGACACCGGCGCTACAGACCACCTTACCAATGAGCTTGACAAGCTCCATATGAAGGAGCAATATAAAGGCAATGATCATGTTCATACAGCTAATGGAGGAGGTATGCGCATTACTCATATTGGTCAGTCTATTCTTCGTACACCATCACACCCCTTACACTTAAAAGATGTTCTCCACGTACCTTCCGTTACTCGCAATCTCTTGTCCGTTAAAAAATTCTCTCGTGACAATAATGTTTTCTTTGAATTTCACCCTTGGTATTTCTTTGTCAAGGATCGAGTTACGAGGGAAATTCTACTTAGAGGGGAATGCCGTGGAGGTCTCTATAATCTTGATGTCTCGTCTCCCTTCAAGCATGTTTTCAGCAGTACCAAGGTGTCCCGTTCAAGGTGGCACTCGCGCTTAGGTCATCCAGCTACTCAGATAGACAGCATATTCTGCATCGTTATGAACTTCCATCAGAGTCAGTTAATAAAGATGTAATTTGTGATGCTTGCCAACAAGGCAAAAGTCACCAGTTGCCATTTTCTCTTTCTAGTCGTGTTACTACATCACCACTTGAGATCATATATTCCGATGTATGGGGTCCTGCCCAAACTTCTACTAGTGGTCATCAGTATTATGTTAGCTTTATCGATGCTTATAATCGTTTTACATGGTTATATCTTCTTAAACACAAGTCAGATGTTTTCCAAATATTTCTTCAATTTCAACAACATGTTGAACGTCTTCTCAATAAAAAGATACTACATGTTCAAACTGATTGGGGCGGCGAGTATCATAGGTTACACAAATTCTTCATTGATATTGGAGTTTCTCATCGTGTTTCTTGCCCCCATACACATCAACAAAATGGTACTGCTGAACGAAAGCATCGTCACATCGTTGAAACTGGTCTCACACTTCTTGCTCATGCTTCAGTTCCGTATCGTTTCTGGAGTGACGCTTTCTCGACTGCTTGTTTCCTCATTAATAGACTTCCCAGTCGTGTCATATCCATGCAAACTCCACTAGAACGCTTACTAGGAGAAGTTCCTGATTATACTTTCCTAAAAGTGTTTGGTTGCGCTTGTTGGCCACATCTTCGACCATACAACAATCGTAAACTTGAGTTTCGATCCAAAAAGTGTGTTTTTCTTGGCTATAGCGCTCTCCATAAAGGCTACAAATGTTTACACGTTCCTACAAATCGGGTGTATATCTCCCGCGATGTCGTTTTTGACGAGAACGTGTTTCCGTTTTCACAACTACCATCCACCTATACTCCACCTACATCCTCCACGCTACTCCTTAATTCTGACCAATTTAATGATGCTGCCTATACCCCTTCGCTCTTAGCTAACCATGGTGCAGGATATGGCCAAGGCGCAAGGTTGGAACTCCTAGATGATTGCATGGATGCTGGCCATAATGATTCCCAGCGCCAGGAGGTCAATCAGTGCCAGAACAACGATCAGCAAATTGATCGGTGCCAGGAAAACGATCGCGGTCACGCGCTGCTACACCCCCATGCAGTACAGGCCGCGGCGGATGATTTCTTTACTCCCGTTCGCGCCGGCCCATCTCGCGCTGGCTCCCTCAGCGCTTCCTCACACGATGCCTCGACCGGGCCGGTCACACTGTTTCACAGCGAAGCTACTCCTGGTACAGCTGAGCTGGAGCTCGATTCTTTGAATAAGCCGGTGCAGTCTAGCTCGTTATCATCTCCTGAACCTGCACCTGCTCCTACTGGGGTTGTTACTCGACTACAGCGTGGTATTCGAAATCCAAAGCAGCGTACTGATGGTACTATTGCATGGCAAGCTATTCGTCTGGCACATACAGCTGATCTCACTCGGACTGAACCTCGTGATCATCGAGAGGCTATGACTTGTCCACACTGGCGTGATGCTATGGAGACCGAGTTCTCGGCTCTCCAAAACAACAAGACGTGGCACTTGGTTCCCCCAGTCCCAGGGGTGAATATTATTGACTCTAAATGGGTTTTCAAGATCAAGCAAAAATCTGATGGTTCTATTGAGAGGTATAAGGCTCGTCTTGTTGCCAAAGGGTTTAAACAACGATATGGTCTTGATTATGAAGATACCTTCAGTCCTGTCGTCAAGCCTACTACTATTCGTCTGTTGCTCTCTATGGCTCTTACTTATGGTTGGCATCTTCGACAACTTGATATACAAAATGCATTCTTACATGGAGTTCTCGAGGAGGAAGTTTTTATGCGCCAACCTCCTGGTTTTGAGGATACGAGTCAGCCTGGTTACTTGTGTCGTCTTGATAAAGCGCTTTATGGGCTGAAACAAGCTCCTCGTGCGTGGCATGCTCGGTTGAGTTCTGTACTGTGTGGTCTTGGCTTTACAGCCTCTACAGCTGACACGTCTCTCTTTATACTGAGACGTCGTGATCTTACCCTTTACCTCCTGGTATATGTTGATGACATTATTGTGGTCAGTTCCACAAGTGCTGCTATTGATCGCCTTATTCATCAGTTGCGCAGTTCTTTTGCTCTCAAGGACCTTGGGCAGTTACATTATTTTCTTGGTATTGAGGTTCATATTAGGCAGGGTTGCATTCTTCTTAGTCAGCGTAAGTATGCCTTGGAGTTGCTCAGACGTGCTGGTCTCTTGAAGTGCAGTCCGGCTTCCACACCTATGATTTCCTCGGATAAGCTATCTTCTACTGATGGTACTCCTCTATCATCTGAAGAATCGAGTAGATATCGCAGTATAGTCGGTGGTCTTCAGTATCTCACCATGACACGACCTGACTTGTCCTTTGCAGTCAATAAGGTGTGTCAATACCTTCATGCTCCTCGGTGTACTCATTGGTCTGCTGTTAAGCGTATACTTCGTTATATTCAGGGGACAGTGTCAGATGGTTTATCACTGAGGCGACCTAATGCGTATCCTAATCTATTGACAGCCTTTTCTGACGCGGACTGGGCAGGTAATTCTGATGATCGGCGATCAACCGGGGGATATGCTATATTTTATGGTGGTAATCTTGTTACTTGGAGTGCTAGGAAACAAGTTACAGTTTCTCGCTCAAGTACAGAGTCTGAATACAAAGCAATTGGCAATGCTACTGCTGAACTTATTTGGATACAAGCACTTCTTGGTGAACTTGGAGTCTCTTCGAGTCGTCCGCCTATTCTATGGTGTGATAACATTGGAGCCACATACCTTTCTTCCAATCCAGTTTTTCATGCTCGCACAAAACATATTGAAGTGGATTATCATTTTGTTCGAGAACGGGTTGCTCAGAAGTTGCTTCAAATCAAGTTCATATCATCCAAAGATCAGTTGGCAGATATATTTACGAAGCCTCTATCATTACCATTGTTTCAGACTTGTAGGCGCAATCTCAATCTTTGTAGTTCGGGTGAGATTGAGGGAGGGTGATAAACTATGTATTATGGTAGATACTAATCATAGACTAGTTGTAGTTTGACACGGTTTGATAAACCGACTCATGTACTTGTACCATGTAAAGCTTACCCCTATTTATACATGCCAGGCCGGACCAAGTTTGGTACCGTGCACTACCCTACAATCATCTACTCTACACGTATTTTGTTATTGTGCATCTTCGATGTCTTGGGGCATCTTGTTAATGGGCAGATGCTGAATCTAATTGATATCTTCATGATATTATATATTCCTTTTTTAAAACCAGTGTCTGAAAAAAAATACAAATAGCTGGCCGTGCCGGCCAGATTTAGCCCGTCATTACTGATTACCCTGCGGAGTACCAACCTGTATTGAGTAGCGTACAGTCGAACTGGTGGCCGCTAGCTGTCGCAATGAAGCAACAGACTGTATCAGTAACAGGATGGAGAAAAAAAATCCTGCGTAAGCAAATACTCTCCCCGATTTGTTTTAATTAACTTTGATTTAGTAATAACAAGGGGAGGGAGTATTTCAGAAGTGAAGCAAGGAGACAGTCGATTGCTATATGTAGGACTCAACAGCCCGGCCTTGCCTAGAAGTATCAGTCAACGCAATACAGACACATATACGAGGCCAGACACGAGGTGGAGCTGCTCGATCTCGCTGCGCTCAGTCTCTTGTCACCATGGCCGCGCACGGCGCGTCCGGTCGGCTGGAGAGCATCCTCACGGACTCGTCGGCGCCGCTTGCGAAGCGCGCGTGGGCGGCGGGGACGATCGAGCTCGGGCTGCTGACGCGGCTGGCGGCGCCGGCGGTGGTGACGTACATGATCAATTACCTCATGTCCATGTCGACGCAGATCTTCTCCGGCCACCTTGGGAACCTCGAGCTCGCCGCCGCCTCGCTCGGCAACACCGGCATCCAGATGTTCGCGTACGGCCTCATGGTACGTACACATACATCACACAGCCGCTTCGATTCCATCACACGCTCCATCTGGACCATCGAGACTGCGTGCTCGGACGGTTGGATGGTGAAGTTCCGTAGGTGATTCTCTAACCCACAACCTTTTTTTTTTTGAGACAACTCTAACCCACAACTAGACAAGAGAGTGCTAGAGCACCCTGATGAAATAAACCATGGCCCGTTCCTAAAAAAAACATGAGCCGTCCATTTGTTTGAATCGAACGGACATCCCTGGCTAGTACTCTGTGAGGTGCCCCTAGATCGGATCTCGTCAAGCAACACAACACACACACAGAATTGGGAATTCGCTCGATTAACCTCCCAACCACCCCCGAGCGAGTCTCCACGGCACTGCCGTGTTCATCAATTAACTTACAACCTGCTTAAGCACAGTTCCTCGACGAGCATATATATAGATGCGGATAAAGGGCCGGCCTCATGTGGTCCGGTCCGCGCCGGTGTAGCGAGCTGGGCCCTTCCTTTCTCTCCTGGGCCGGGCCTTGCTCCTTGGCGACGGAGATGTTGAATCTTCCTCGTTCCCGCCCAGCTCTTGATCAGCAGTAGTAGTAGTAGGCAGGTCGCTGACACTCCCCCGCCGTTGAGGACCTGCTTGCCCCCAAGCAGGAGCCTGAGGGAATTGCTGGCGCAACGAGTCCTGATCTTCCCATGTAGCTTGCGCCGGCGAGGAGCCACTCCATTGGACCAGCACTTGAGGAACCGCACGATGGCCGACTTGGCGCATTCGCTGCTGGAGAATCTTGACGGGAACCTGAAAGAAATCAAGTGGTGACGGTAACTGTTGCAAAACTGGGCGAGGCTTACCCACACATGGCTTCGGTCGAGAAACATGGAAGACTGGGTGCACTCTGCTGGATTCAGGCAGTGCCAGCTTGTACGCGACCTGCCCAATTCTCGCTATAACCCTGAATGGACCAAAGAACTTGAACGCCAACTTCTGGCTGACACGCCGGGCAACAGATGACTGAATATAGGGTTGTAAGCGGAGAAACACTTCATCACCAACGGCAAACTGCCGCTCTGTCCTGTTCTTATCCGCCTGGTGCTTCATGCGCTGCTGCATACGCAACAAGTGCTGACGAACTGAGGCCAGAACCAGAGCACGTTCATCCAGCCAAGCCTGAGTATCAGCTGATGCGATTTTGTCTGAGGCAGAAATACCAAAATAGCGAGGCTGTCGGCCATAAAGAAGCTCAAAAGGAGTTTTGCCCAATGACGCATGCCAGTTAGTGTTATACCAGAATTCACAGAGAGCGATCCACTTAGCCCAGTGTTGAGGATGTGCACTGATGAAACAACGCAGATAACATTCCACTGATTGATTCACTCTCTCTGTTTGTCCATCCGTCTGTGGGTGGTTAGCTGTGCTCATTTTCAGGTTGGTACCCGTGGCTTTAAAGACTGATTGCCAAAAGAGTGAAGTGAAAACAGGATCACGGTCGGAAACCAGGTTCAGTGGCATACCGTGCAACCTGTAAATGTTGTCCACGAACAGATCAGCGACCTTGCTTGCTGTGTAAGGGTGCTTCAATGGCACAAAGTGCGCATACTTGGTAAGCTTGTCAACCACGACAAGGATGCAATTATGTCCCTTCGATGAAGGCAATCCATCAATGAAATCCATGGTCGCTGTTTCCCACGGTGCAGACGGAATCGGAAGCGAGTCGTAGCAGCCCTGGTGGATGGATTCTCTCGGTTTTAGCCTGTTGACAGATGTGGCAGGTGCGCACATACTCTCTCGTCATACTCTTCATAGATGGCCATTTGAACAAGGAAATCAATCTGCGATAAGTTACAGGAAATCCTGAGTGGCCGCCCTGAGGACTATCATGAAATGCTGAGATGATACGCTGCTGTAGCTGCTCATCCTGGCCTACCCAAATACGCCCTTGATAACGCAAAATGCCATGGTCCAACTTATAGTCACCCTCTGTTGCTGGTTCCACTGCCAACCTCTGCAGGAGATGTTGTGCAACCTCATCATCCTCATAGCTGGCACGCACAGATTCGAGCCACACAGGCTGAACCGTTGTTACAGACATCAATGGAGAGCTGCTCGTGGGCTTCCTTGATAGTGCGTCAGCCGCTCCGTTGTGAATCCCCTTTTTGTACATCACCTTGTATTGCAGCCCCATCAACTTGGTTAATGTCTTCTGCTGCCACTCTGTATGCAACCTCTGGTCAGTTAGATGAACAAGGCTTTTGTGATCAGTTCGAATTATGAATTCTCCAATTTGCAAATAGGAACGCCACTGCTGCACTGCTAGGAGGATAGCTAAGTATTCTTTTTCATAAACGCGACGGCCTCTATTCTTGGGACCCAATGCACGACTGACATAAGCTAAGGGGTGTCC
Source organism: Lolium rigidum (assembly GCF_022539505.1). Lineage (NCBI taxonomy): Eukaryota > Viridiplantae > Streptophyta > Magnoliopsida > Poales > Poaceae > Lolium > Lolium rigidum. The sequence continues at coordinate 177,050,368 of NC_061510.1, forward strand.
ACACTGCGATAAAACTGCTCCAATACCAACATCACACGCATCAGTGTCTATCACAAACTGTTCATCAAATCGAGGAAGAGTTAGCACTGGAGCTGTTGTCAAAGCCTGCTTCAGGGTTTGGAATGCTGTGTCAGAGTCAACTGTCCAGACAAACAACACTCCTTTCTTAAGCAATGCAGTCAATGGTTGGCTAATAATGGCATAATGCCGGATAAACTTCCTGTAGTAGCCAGTGAGCCCGAGAAATCCTCTTAATTCTTTCAGATTCGTTGGTGTTGGCCAGTTTTCCACTGACTGAATTTTGGTGGCATCAGTCGCAACACCTGCAGCTGAGATCACATGTCCAAGATAATTAATTTTCTCCTGGGCAAAGGCACATTTGGACAGTTTGACTTGCCACTGATCCTTTTGCAGAATCCCCAAAACAGTTGCCAAGTGTTGAAGATGATCGTCATACGACTGGCTGTAGATTAAGATATCATCGAAGAAAACCAAGGCAAACTTGCGCAAAACCGGGGCCAAGGTGGCGTTCATGGCCTGTTGGAATGTAGCCGGGGCTCCTGTCAGTCCAAATGCCATCACCCTGAATTCATAGTGGCCATTATGAGTTTGAAATGCTGTCTTTGCTTCTTCGCCGGGGGCCAGACGTATCTGGTGATACCCTGCTTTTAAATCAAGCTTGGAAAACCATTTGGAACCGGCCAGTTCATCAAGCAGTTCATCTATGATGGGAAGGGGATATTTGCCTTTCACTGTAAGAGCATTCAAGTGCCTGTAGTCGACGACTAAGCGCCAGGTTTTGTCCCCTTTTTTGACTAGGAGTACTGGAGAACCAAATGGACTGTTGCTCAGCTGAATTACACCCTGGTCCAGCAATTCTTGGACTTGCTTTTCTATTTCTGTCTTTAGCTCTGGCACTACCCGATAAGGCCTCATGGATACAGGGCGGGCACCAGGTATCAGAGGTATGTGGTGGTCATCTCGGCGCCTTGGTGGTAACCCGATAGGAGAAGCAAAAACGAAGCAAAATTATCCAAAATAGCTTGCCTTTGGTGGGGAATAGGAATAGGTACTGGTGTTTCGGCATCACTCACCAGATTCAACCCCTCCAAAGCATTGATACAAAACTGTGACCCTTCTCCTTGTAACACCACTAACTGTCCATCCTTAGGCACTGCAATCCAGCCTTGGTCCCAGTGTGTGATCATAGGGCTATATTTTCCTAACCAGTCCAACCCAATAATGCCATCATAACTGCCCAATTGCAGCACCTTGAAATCATCACAGAATTCTGTTCCCTCGGTCGACCAAGATAAGCGAGGAAAATATTCAGCACGGGATAAGATGGCACCACCAGCTACCTTGACGTTGACATTGTCAGGTAATGGTGCTCCTCCTTTGAGCAGCTGCGCTTTGTGACTGTCAATGAAACAAGAAGAGCTGCCAGAATCTACCAAGAACAGCATATCCATGTTTTGAATTTGTACTTTCAGCAACATGGTTTTTGGAACTGAAATCGTTGTATTCAAAGCGACAGTCGACAACAACATCAAGTGTGGGTCGCGTTGTTGCACGAGCTGCTCCCCTTGGTCTTCTTCTTCAGTTTCGTCAGACTCAAAGGGTTGCATATACTCGACCATCTCCTGGACAACATGCAAGGGTACAGTGTTTTTGCACCTGTGCTCACGATTATATTTGTCACCACAGGTGAAGCACAAGTTCTTAGCCCTCCTGTATGCACGAAGACTCTGCCATTTTTCCTCTGCTGTTGTTCTCTGAGACTCTGCTTGACGTTTCTCCTCAACTCTCGGGGAAACCCATCTGGCAGGTGGTTGTGGAAGAGGAATGGGATTTGCAAGTGCTGACGGCTGGTAAGACCTCTTGACTGAGGACAGTCTGGACGGCTCGGCAGTAACAGGACCACAATCCTCGCCCAGCTCCTCATATAACAAGGCCAAGGAATAGGCAGTGTCCAAGTCCCGAGGTTGTTGTATTGCCACCAGAATGCGAACTCCGGGTTGCGGGCCATCGATGAATTTGGTGGTGTAATGTACACGATCGGGATTTACCTCATACGCTGTGATCTGGTCCATCAGTTCAGCAAAACGAGTGACATAGTCCTCGACTGAAGATGTCTGAGAGATGTGGATCAATCGCCTGACCAGCACCGGATGTTGATTTCTGCAGAATCGTGTCATCACTGCTGCCACGAGGTCAGACCAAGACGGTTGGTGGTGTTGGTGCAGGAAGGATTCCAGCCATGTCGCTGCCGCACCCACGAACTGGTCTGACGCTGTCGAAATCCGCTGCTGTGACGGCGTGTTCCGCAGCTGGAAATAATCCTCGCAGCGGCGTTGCCACAATTTTGGGTTGGAACCATCAAATTGCGGCAAATCAACGCGGGGACCATGAAAGGAATTAGCGCCATGGTATGTTCTCGCAGGATGCTGGTTGTCGAAATTTTGATGGCTAAGGGCGAGATTCATACCTCCTCCCGGAGGAGGCATGTGAGAGTCACACGCCGTCCCCCGGCCTGTGTGTGTCCAACGGCGGCCATCCGGGCCCGCGGGGCTTCCCTCCGACTCCTTGGTGTGCGAAGTCGACGGATCTCCCGCCGGCGCTGCATGGACGGGCTGATGCAAGCCCGCAACCAGCGCCGTGAGTTGCCCAATCTCGTGGCTGAGGGAACCACGGACGACATCGAGCTCTTGCCCGATCTGGGCCTTGACGCCCTCCAGATCGGAGGAGAGGGATGCCAGACCTTGATCGACGCCCTTGAGATGCTTCTGCGTGTCGAGGACGAAGGGCTGGAAATTTCCCAAGATCTCCTTCTTGTAGTGGGCGAAGCGCTGCTCCGCATCCTCCGCCATATCCACCTTGATGAGCTCGTATAAGGCCTTGGATTCCGGGGAGAGGGAGTCCATTGCTTCAGATCGGCGGCGCGCGACGAATCGAGTAGCGTGGCGGTGGGTGGGAATCTCCAGAATTGGGGATCGAGTGTCTCTGATACCACTTGTGAGGTGCCCCTAGATCGGATCTCGTCAAGCAACACAACACACACACAGAATTGGGAATTCGCTCGATTAACCTCCCAACCACCCCCGAGCGAGTCTCCACGGCACTGCCGTGTTCATCAATTAACTTACAACCTGCTTAAGCACAGTTCCTGACGAGCATATATATAGATGCAGATAAAGGGCCGGCCTCATGTGGTCCAGTCCGCGCCGGTGTAGCGAGCTGGGCCCTTCCTTTCTCTCCTGGGCCGGGCCTTGCTCCTTGGCGACGGAGATGTTGAATCTTCCTCGTTCCCGCCCAGCTCTTGATCAGCAGTAGTAGTAGTAGGCAGGTCGCTGACATACTCCAACACAAACAATAGGGAGTATAGTACTCTGGAGTACTACCTTGAGTCCAGGGGTAGTAAGTCGTAAAGGAGAGATCTATTATTGCAGTCACTTGTGACTGAAGAAAAAAAAGTTCACTCCTTTTTTTGTGTTTATTCAATTGTTTAATCCCCACGCGGAGAGATGGTGAGCAGGGCGGCTTGATTTGCCGGCGAGCGACGATCCGTGCCGGAACCTTTATAATCAGAGCCGTCGAGATTAAAATATGTCATACCTAGAGGCCCGGATGGCTAGCATCCATGGCGTGAACAACTGGAACTAGCAGATCATCACATGTACTAGTAACAACTTGTTCTGATGATTGGTTGAACATTCTATATTTCGTCTACATACTATGGATTATTCGTTCAAACCGATCGATGGGTTCTGATGAGCCACACCACATGCCCAATAGTCCATGCTACACCGATGGTCAAGGATTTTGTACCCAATTTGAATCCTAAATTTATCCATCCTGAGGGGGAGAGGGCGCCAGGTCGTTCAGGGGAACAGCGCGTTCGATCGGGAGGGGTCACATGGAGTTAGCATTAGATTACAAAGGTCAAACTTACCCTTTCATTAGCAAGGAAAATGTCTAATATACCATTTTGATCGAATGGTTAGATAGTTTTACTGCTACTCCTAACCCTTCTCATGGAGTACCTGCAGGTAGTGTAGAAGTCCTAAAAAATAGGCTAGATTGTCACCTGCGCAATTTTGAGTCAATATGTTCGGCAGTACTGATGCAATCAGAGACATCTAGTACTAGAAATCAAAATCACAGGTTGATTGGCAGGAATCAACTTGTGAGTCATATGACAGGAATCAAATGGCGAGGGGTTGTTTGATTTGTTGTCTTTACGTTTGGCAGTACTATAATGCAAAGAGATAGATAGTAATAGAAATCAAAACAAGAGTAAATCAGCGATAATTATCATGGATTCGATGGAGTACTTTTTCTTTATTGGCACGAGCCAAACTTGTGAGCCATGACTCGTGACTGAATCAAACGGTGAACGATTGACTGATTTGATGTCCATATGTTTGTTTCTCGATGGAGAAGTATTTCTTTATTTGCACGAGCCAAACTTCTGAGGAACGAGCACAACTCAAAAATGGGCGAGTGCTTGATTGATTTGTCATCCATATGTTTGTTTTGCATAGCAACACCCTCTCACCCTCCAAGTTTGTTCGTTGCGTAGAGAACGGAATTTTTTTTGTCCCTATGGTTTAGCAGTGTATTATGTTGTGTGAGTTATTAATAGTCAAACTTTACATGATTCAGATTGAATCCTTAAAAAAACATGGTTCGGATTGAATTTCTAATTAGAATGTGATGGGACCTATGTAAGAAATTAAACGTACGTCATGTCGCTTTAAAATTAGGGCCCGTTATGGCTTTAGTAGTATAGCAGTTTCATAATTAAAGTCCAGTTCAATTACTGCATTAAGAAAATAGGGTAACGTCAGAGTCAAAAGAGTCTTACTTGCGTACTACAGATCTTGGAGTCAGTTTGGCCACTAGGCTGGTCCTATCCCAGCCCGTATGTTTCAGGGAAAGCAATAACAAACACCATATAATCTATTTACTCTCCCCAATCCCTCTGATTTCTCTTGATTCCTATCTCCTGCTATTAGATCTAGTCGCCGACAACGGCACCTAGACGCAGAGAACGGTATCGTCCTCCTATGTCACTCCTATCATCTTCGAACTCTAAACGGCCACACCATCGGTATCAGAGCTGACCATCATGGTTTTCGGTGCGGACAAGGTGAAGCAGACAACCTACACCACATATGACATCATGGAAGTAATTCTTGGTTTGCGCAAAGATAATACTGCAATCCAAGAGATCAACAAGGCCATCTAGGATAGCGCCGCGACGCTCGAGATTCGTGTGAAGGAGGGAGCTCAAACCCGGCGGCCAAGCAGGCTTGTACCCACCTCCGAAGGACATGGCACCCGCGACATTGTAGTTGTCATTGTCAACATCGTCGACTGCTACAGATCTAGCCATGAACCTTACTAGCATTGCATCGGCCACGACTACAGCCCCGTCTATGGCCATCTTTGGATTGCCAACAATGTCACTGCCTCTAGGGTAGTATGGTCCTCTGCCGGCATGGTCCTCGGTTCTCACTCCCTAGGCTCCACCAGTCGTGCCCCACCACTACTAGGAAAATTCTTATAGATATAAATAGATTATGTGGCGCATTTAAAAATCCGTTCTCCATAAAAATATTTATGCGGCGCATAAAATAATATGCCCCACAGAATTTTTGCGCATAAAAAAAATATGCGCCACATAATTGAGGCTTTTGGTGGAGCATATTGATGTATGCGCCACATATATACACATTTTTATGGCGCATATCAATATGCGCCATCGAATTTTTGTTTGAATTTTAAATTCTAGATTTTTATAAAATTTTAGATTTTTTGAACTTTTAGAATTTTCAAATATTTTCTAATTTTTGAACTTCTAGGATTTTTTATATTGTTTTTGTAAATTTTCTAAAAAATTATTGTTTTAATATTTTGAATATTTTTTAATTTCTATATTCTGCTGATTTTTTTGAATTTTATTTTTTTATTTAAATTTTTTATTTTTTTGAGTTTTGAAATTTTAATTTCTATATTCCATACTCTTTTGATATTTTTGAATTTTTGAATTTTTTTTGTTTCTTTAGATATTTTGAAATTATTGTTTTGAATTTTTTGATATTTTTGAAAATTTATTTGTTAAAAAAATAAATTTTGAATTTCAAAAAGTATTTCGTTTTAAAAAAATTAAATTTTTTAACATTTTCAACTTTTTAGATTTTTTGAAGTTTTAAATTTTCTTTTGAATTCTTGTCTTAAGAGGGTTGATATGATACTAATATCAATAAGAACTATAGTAACATAAGGGTGGCTTAATTGAACAGAACTAAGAAGTTAAGCGTGTTTTGGTTGGAGCAATTTGAGGATGGGCGACCTAGCGGGGAGTTGTCATTTCAATATGATTTAAGATATGTTCGTGTTACTAGATGTTCGAAAATTTCAAACATTTAGTTTTTTCTAGATTATTTATTTTTTGAGTTTTCCTGAATTTTTGAATTTTGATTTTTTTGAGAATTTTGTGGAACATATCATGGATATATGCCACAGAAATTTCATAATTCTATGGCGCATGTAGATATACACCACAGCAATAAAATTTAGTGGCGTGACTTGTGTGGCGCACGGAATATGCGCCACGGAAAGTAAAAAACGTGCGCCACAGATATGCAGCTTCCTAGTAGTGCACCTCGCAAACACCGCCGGCGTACCACGCTACCACAAGCTGGATTTTTCCACTTATGATGGCAAAGAAGATCCACTCGGATAGCTAAACAGATGTGATAAGTTCTTTCGGGGGCAAAGGATGCCGAAGCATAGAAGGTGTGGCTTGATGCATACCATATGACTGGAACTGGCCAGTGCCCACACGTGGTATATGCAACTTGAGCGCAACGAAGGCAGTCCATCGGCCTCGTTTTAAAAACCATTGTCATCTTCGATTCGGCCCTCCGGCTCGATCTAATTGTCTCGGCGAATTAATAAGGTTTCGGATGACAGCACAGTACCAAGAAAAGGTTTTAGCACTTTCGGGTCACGTTGACGCCTTGTCCACAACAGAGCAGGTGTCCATCTTCACTTCAGTCCTGATCGACCTATTGAAGATCGATGTAGAGCTGTATAACCCGCAAGACTTGGACACGGCAATGAGCCTTGCCCAAGCTCATGAACTGTGGGCTAAAGTCGCAGCTGCTGCCATCATAGAAGCATCCTCCAGCGAAAATTCATCCATGCCCACATGACAGCTGCAAGGTATGTCCATGACTAGTTCAGCTCCAGATGGGGGAGAACGGGTGCTCCGTCGATTGACGTTGTAGAGATGGCAAAAAGAAGGGAAATGGGATTATGTTTCAACTGCGACGAGAAAAATCTCTAGAGGCCATCGTTGCCACCGCCTTTTCTACCTTGAAGTCATTGATGATGTCGAAGATCCGACATGAATTACAGCTCGAGGACGAGCTGTCTGAAGGAGAGGAGTAGTGTTGTGGCGTTAGTAGTATAGCGGTTTCCATAATTAAAGTCCAGTTCAATTACTGCATTAGGGAAAATAGGTTAACGTAAGAGTCAAAAGAGTCTTACTTGTGTACTAGAGATCTTGGAGTCAGTTTGGTCCACCAGGCTGGTCCTCCAGAGGATGTGTATCCGGTATGTTTTAGGGCTAGCAATAACAAACACCATATCTTCTATGTGCTCTCTCCCCATCCCTCTGATTTCTTTTTTTGATCCTTATGTCTGCTATCAGATCTAGTCACCGGCAACGACACCTAGACGAAGATAACGATCTCACCCTCCTGTGTCACACCCCTATCATCTTCGAAGCTCTAAGCGGCCACAACAGGGCCCTATTTTGCATTTCTCCTAGGGCCCCAAATTTTTAGGGACGGCCCTGCAACGCAGACAAACATGATTTATGATAAAGGGTGTCTGCCATTTGGCTCATCAGAAATTCAGAACCCACTCAACTGCACATAATAAGAACACTGGAAAAATCTTAAATTATAACATTGTTAATCCTAAAAACTTGACTAGTATACACTTGCACATGTGGCAGTTTTTTTAGAAGAAACAACTGAGCACCGCCAGAAGACCCAGGCCCCATTGATAAACCTCAAACCTGGATTTGGAAGGTTTCATCTTCTGAGAACTATTGTAAACTTAGTTGCACAAAGCTTGCTGCCGTAGATGATCAATTTCCAAAGATACTAATCTACATTGATATGTCAGAACCTGTTTACGCATTTATTTAATTTTGGATATATATAGTTGTTAAATACAACTCATTGATACCACAGTCTGTATTGGCCAGTCTTTGAATATTTTACATGCTTGTCGAAATTAATATACAGTACTAGTATATATACACAACAGTAACATGTTTGTGTTCAGTCGCTCAGGAGCTTTTATCTTGTCTTTAATTTTCATTGTTCCTTGAATGTTTTTGTGTTTTTTTACATTTCCTATTGATTTCATTAGTACTGAAATCGGAAGACACATTTGACTATTTAGCTTATTTTGGTACAGTTTAGTGCAATTCTGTTAGGAACAGTTGACCCAGAAACCGACCAATATGAAACATGCATCAAATGTTGAACCAATTTAACCTCTTTCCTTCGTCAAGGAAAACACAACAAGCTTTTTTTTCCTAGGAAACATGTAAAAGCAGTTTGCATGTTATCTCAGAAGAAAATATGGAAGAAACAGGAAGAGAAATGTTTAACTCCAAGGTGATAAATTTGACCAAGAAAAATGGATCCAATGAAACTCTGAATGAGAAAAAAAAGGAACAAAATGGTGTGCTTAGATGGATCATCTCAACCACAATTGGCTTTCAATATTCGAAATACAATAATTGCTACCACTTGTTCCATCATCATTGCTTTCCTGAGTGTGTTGTGCACTGCTAATTTAGCTTCTCGTACCACCTAATTCACAATTCTTGTCAGTAACAAGACATTTTGCGTTTGCAGCTTGGCATGGGTAGTGCAGTGGAGACTCTCTGCGGACAAGCCTACGGCGCACGGAAGTACGAAATGCTTGGAACTTACCTACAACGATCTGCCGTGCTCCTGTGCTGCACCGGCATACCGCTTGCGGTGATCTACGTTTTCTCTGAACCAATCCTCCTGTTCCTGGGACAGTCACCAGAGATCGCCCGTGCCGCGTCCATTTTCGTATACGGCCTGATACCTCAGATCTTCGCCTACGCTTTCAATTTCCCAATCCAGAAGTTCATGCAGGCTCAGAGCATTGTTCTGCCGAGTGCTTACATCTCAACCGCAACGCTAGCGTTGCACCTGCTGCTGAGCTGGGTTGTCGTTTACAAGGCTGGGCTGGGGCTTCTTGGTGCCTCCCTGGTGCTGAGTCTGAGCTGGTGGATCATTGTGGCGGCGCAGTTTGGGTACATTGTCATGAGCCCGACGTGCCGCCATACATGGACCGGGTTCACCTCGCAAGCCTTCTCTGGCTTGACGGATTTTATTAAGCTCTCAGCGGCATCTGCAGTTATGCTGTGCCTTGAGACATGGTACTTTCAGGTCCTCGTGCTCATTGCCGGCTTGCTCCCTAACCCTGAGCTTGCATTGGATTCCCTATCTGTGTGGTGAGTGCCATTCATCTCTATGTCTTTGCTGTTTTACCTAGCTAGTAATCAGAGTTGGTGCTAACCTGCGATTTGTCCGGTGCAGCATGACAATTGCTGGGTGGGTGTTCATGATCTCAGTAGGTTTCAATGCCGCTGCAAGGTTCGCAAGTCTAAACTGAATGGCTCGATAACATCTTCATTCCTTAAAAGGGGGACTCATAACTACGTACTCTAACTAATGAAATACTTTTCAGTGTAAGAGTGAGCAATGAGCTTGGTGCCGGCAACCCCAAGTCGGCATTTTTCTCAGTATGGGTCGTCACCGTGCTCTGTGGAACAATCACTGTCATCCTTGCAATTGTGATCCTCTGTCTTCGAAATTACATCAGCTACTTGTTCACAGAGGGAGAAACAGTTTCCAACGCTGTGGCAGATCTCTGCCCGCTGCTCGCCATCACGCTCATTCTCAATGGCATCCAACCTGTTCTATCTGGTAATTTCAGAAAGTTTTTGCATGTGCACATGAGGTTTCTTCATTCTTGGGTATTGCATCAGTACGATCTTTTTATATTAAAACACCTGGGAAATTTCGTACCCCATCTCCATTTCATTTTCATTCAAATTCTTGTGCTAGGACGATTGGTGTTGATGTATTAAACATGAAATATCTCATTCCCATTTTTCAAACTGAACTGTATTTTGGCTAAAAGTTACAAAATTCGTTAACTCGTAATGCATGAAAAGATTGCATTTAATTAGAAAGTAATTACTAGTAACAGATAGCAAACACTTCCATTTGAAACGACTATAGACTTTTGCATATTTAAATTAGTCTAAATCTGAATTCTAGGATTATCTATTCACATGCAACAAGTTTCGCGGGCAACTGTGTCATTTTCTCTCACACGACACAACTGTGTCTTGTTTGTGAACAGGGGGTGATTTTTTTCAGAGTTCTCTTCAAAGTTTCATGTTTGTCGTTAATAGTTGAATTTTGCCAAATAAGGTCTTCTTTGGTTCGTAGAAAATTTAGAGGATTATGTTCCTAAAAAAAAACTGTAGAGCTTGTTTGATTTCTAGAATTGGCTAGAAAAAAAAAATCATACCGATTACTTTGCATGGAATTCTGTAGGAAAATTTTCGAAAGCAATTCATTTCCATCTTGAATTTGGAATTTCCCTACTAATTCAATTCCAGATTCAATTCACTGCATCCAAATGCATCCAAACACAGCGCTAGGTTTTAACCTCATGGAAAATTTCTTTTGATTCAGTCACAACTATGCCAAGCAGGCAAGCACGTGTTCGTTCCTTTATTTTTCGTGTGGTACAATCAAACAACTTATATTCTTGATTCGTCCACTTTAGATTTATGTAAGATTCAGTATGTCATGTTACCACAACCCTATATTTTTCCTATTCATACGTTTTCAAAATTCTGCAAACCAAGGAAACCCTAAATTGCAAGAGACCAGCCATGCACAAACTATTACGTCTGTTTATAAACTATTATGGGTATCATGTTCAAGAGTTTCATATTTTTCCCCATTGTGTCAACATATATATGGTGTGAATTGATGATTGAACTTCACTAACATCTATAGAGATATCAGGTGTTGCTGTTGGATGTGGATGGCAACAGTTTGTTGCTTACGTGAACATCGGTTGTTACTACATCGTAGGCATTCCCCTTGGTGTTGTTCTAGGTTTTGTCTTCAAGCTCGGCGTAAAGGTGGTGGATTTAGCTATGAACTGTTGATACATACATGATACCGTTATCTTCAGATCTATGCTCTTAACATATGTTTCATGGTATGCCTACCGGCAGGGCATTTGGGGTGGCATGATTGGAGGTACGGCCATGCAGACGGCCATTCTGTTATGGGTCACCATCAGAACTGATTGGAACAAAGAGGTACCTGTTACTAAACCTATGGAGCAGAAAGATTCGTTTTTCATTTCGATTTTGCACAACACGTACTAATGATAAAGGGAATTAACTACGTGAGGTCCCAAGATTCAAGCTACCTTCCTCTGCCTCCATAGTTGTTGTCATGAATGTAATATGTAGCCTCTAGTCTGCTCATCTTCCATCCTGGCACAAATTTATCACAGTTTGCAAATATGTGTGGATAGGGTTTAAAAAAAAATTAGAACATGTTTGCTGTTCGTATAGAAAAGATTGACAGTTTAACTGTATTTTCTTCTGTTTGCATAACCTTCAGGTGGAGGAGGCACAGAAAAGATTGAATAAGTGGGAGGATAAGAAGGAACCCCTTCTTACAGATGTCAGGAAAGATGATAATTAATTAAGTGAATCAGTCTGGACGTATTTCCAATTCAACGACCCATGATCACGAGCGTTGGGAGGGGACCGAATTCAGGTGTCTTCACACTTGAGATGATATACCGTCAGGGAGTGATTCCCAGATTTGAGACAAAGGTCATGGGTAAGAGAACTGTGCCCAAAGAACGCATAGATTCCAATTTTTCGATAAAGGGAATATATTAATATCAAAGATATCAATTACACCCAGCCTCTGCAACAACGCACCACCCTAATGGCACTACGGATGCACACAGCCAAAAAAAGGAAAAGAAAACTAAGAAATAAAAGTCCCGCTACGAGTATCTCGGGCCTAACAACAACAATACATCCACCGCCAAGACAACACCTGAAGTACAGACTCTCCAAAACGACGCCTCCAAGAAGGGAACAGGTGCTCTAACACCGTCGTCGCCCGATCAACGATCTTAGGTTTTCACCACGAAGATAGTCCCCACTCTCAAAACAATGCCTCCAACAAGGTCATTGCCGGGCACAACCGAGTTAAGGTCGGACCTTAGGATTTCCCACGAAAGGTAGGACTACGAACTTCACATATGTTGTCGCCCCCACTATCATACCGCTGTTGTGAGGCCCGGAACACCAAGCAAGTCCCTCAACGAGCGCGAAGACTTGAACCTCCCTTAGCTAGTCCTCCCTCCGGCCTTCATGTACTTCTCTTCTTCCGGCTTTCATCATGGATCCATAGTCACTTGATGTCAACACGAGAAAAAGAGCTTCGCGCCGCTCCCTCCGAGACCAAACGGTCGGAATAAAAGCATGGGTGCGCACGACCGAATACCACTCAGAACCAGCAAACTCCGGGCACAAAGCACTGTTACATTCGCCGGCGGAGCCTTCCGGAACTCAACACTCCGGCTAGATCACGAGTCCAGGCCTCCGGTAGGTCTTCCTCTTCACGCAAGAGAGACCCTAGGACCACGCCCGCCACCTGCCACCAGGTCGACGGCGCCACCGCCATCCAGGGCCGCCGCCCTTGGTGCCGTGGTCCCAAACCATGAGGAGGAGCGGTGCGAGATCCGTCTCCATCACCGCTGGCTCGGCGATGCCGAGGCTAGGACGGAAGGAGAGGATCGCGCCACCAGGTTCCGGGTTTGCAACGCCGCCCCCAACACCGCCCGCCCGAAGGTCGCGACGAGGAAGAGGAGAGCTGCGCCCCCAGATCAAGGCCATGCCGCCGCCACCATCACCGGCCTCCCGGCGAGGGGCCGCGCCGCCACCACCCTCCACGGTCCGGGGCCATACCCCCCGTGCGGAGGCTAGCCTCCTTCCGCCGCACGGAGGGATCATGCGAGGGCCCCGCCGCCCCCATCACCGGCCGCGCCGGCCCGCCGGCGACGACCTCCGGGGACGACGAGGAGGGCGGGAGGAGGAGGGGAGGACGGCGGCGGCGGCTAGGGTTTCCGCCCTAGGTCGCCCAGGAGGGGGACGACCTGAGCGGTTCCGTGTCTCTCACATAGATTCCAATGAATCGAGTAGAAGATGTCGAACCAGAAGTGAAGTTTCTGTTTTCGTTTATTTAACGAGGTCTAAATCCAGAAACTCCAAATGAAGGCCGAACTCGAGGAGAGCCATTTATTTTGAAAATTTGAAATGCTCCCCTAGACACTAGCTTGCCGTAATCTCATTGCGCTCTTGCAGAATGCAAAATGCCACGATCCACTAGGAGAAACTTGAGGGTGGTCACCAAACCCGTACAAGCTTGGGATAAACTCCACAACTTAATTGGAGGCTTCCAAGAAATTCACCGCTTACACAACAATGATTGAGCTCCGTAACACCACCAAGTCACCAAGTCGTATAGGGTTCCAAGAACCCAATAGGAACAAGCTCCGGTTACAAGCACTGAGAGTAAGAAATTATCCCACGAAATTTAACCTCCATTTATCACCGTGAAGAACTGAAACCGATGCACAAAATACAATGACAATTTCTTCACTCCAAAAATCCACCAAAGCTACAAAAGATATGGGAGAATAAGGGTGGAAGAACACAAGAGGAGAACACCAAAATTCTCTAAGATCTAGGTCTCAAGATTCCCTTCAGTACGAAGAGATATGAATTGGTCAAAGTGTAGATATAGATTTCCTCTATATTTTCCCTCGAATTGTAACAAAAATCATGGAGACTACTGAGATAGAAATCTCAAGGGAGATCAACATTGGAGGGAAAAAATGAGCTCCGAAGATAAGTAACCTTTGGGGAAGAAGACCCCATAAATAGGCCTTCCAAAAAACCAACTGTTATGTGCAAATTTATGCATGACTGATTACCTCTCGGGCGAGCGGTACTACCGCCGGATGTTACTATTAGCACTTGGTCAACGTAGGAAACTACCTGACTAGTACTACCGGGTTGGGTACTGTCAGGTAGCAATCGCAATTCTGCATGTGTGATGCATCAGGACGGTACCGCGGCCGGTACTACTGCTCCTAGATGAGCAACGGTATACAGCGGTTGTGGTTCAACCGTTGTGTACCGGATATATATGTGGGCAGCAGTAGTACTGCCTCCATGGAGACTGTGGTACTAGCGGCCATAGCAAAACTGCTAAAACAAGTCAAACTAAAATTGTCGCAACTTTTGAATCCAAACTTCGAATAAGATGGAACCAATTTTAACAACATGTAGCATCAAATGAGATATTACCATGTTATACGTGAGGAAACTACTTCCACAGAAAACCGGTAAAAATCCAAGATAAAAAACACAACAAGATTTTCATATGAAATCTGTTTTCGATAAATCAGAGCTTATCATGAAATTAACCACAAGATCTCCGAAGATGGATAAGATCCAAATAACAACCAATAAATATGATGCCAAGGATGCAAAGGTTTGAGCTCTCTCCAAATGATACAGTAAAGTTACTTATCATTCAAGAGCCCCTCTTGATAGTATGGCTATCGATCCTAACTAAAACTCAGTCTCCCAATAAGCAACAAGAGACTTATAAAAGATAAAACCTATCAATAACAAATCTTATCCTTACGCATTCTACTTGAGCTAGGTGGTGATGACGTTGACCTTCTTAAGTTGGATCACCTTTCTTGATTGCACTTCCTTGGCGAATTCTTGGACATTTCTCCCCCATACTCCACTATAAAAGAGACTCTTCTTCGGCATATCTTCATATATCCATGATCACCATATAGACAACAAGTTTCAAGCATATGATCTCTTCGAGATGGCTCAACTTGAACTTACACTCCATTTCTTTTTTATTCATTATGTTGATGTCTTGAAGATGCACAATGAGAGCTCACTCTATTGTATTCTTCAACACATACTTATCATAGGATCAACATATGGTTCAAGCATTGTCTATGGACAAATCCTGCAATGATAACTCAATGCAAATATTAGTCGATAGGGATTGTCATTGATTATAAAAACCACACATGGGGATCCATGCACTTTCAAATGCCATTTTATCGCATGCACCCGCTGTTGCGGAAATATATCCAACATCTTTGTTCTTTGGTGTTGTTGCTAGGGGCGGGTCCATTATGGTGCCACGAGGTGCACTGGATAACGGGAAAATATAATTTTCTTTCTAGAGCAGTAGAAATTTAACCACATGTGCGCCCTTGAAAAAAGGATTTATATATGTTGTGGCACCTTCTCGCTCCATTACCCCCTTTGCTCCAGCTCTGCTGTTGTTGCTGCACCTACTCTTTTGCGGGGTTGAAGTCTAGGCCACATAGAATCTCGGGAGCTGATGTCGCTCCATTACGAATTGGAAGATTTGGTGAATACATGTGATTCGCGGATGGAAAAGTGTGATGAGCTGTTAAAGATGGAGAAGACCTGAACCTTGGATATATTGGCTAGGCGGTCCGAATCTGTTGGACCAGACATGTGTATCTTTTTCTAAGCGTGTTCACATGTAAAGGGGTATTTGTCATCCGAAATTTTTCTCGGGTGCATCAACAAGGAAAAGATGGTGTCCTCTTTTTTTCTCTGCGACATGCGGAGAGGATAAATAATGAAAGCGCATACGTTGTAAGCATAGTTGAAGACGAGTGCTCTCTCCTCCAACTTCTGTTGAGCGCCAGGTATCAGAATTGAGACAACAACATGTTCATCGCGGATGGAGCGACAGAAGTACATTAAATAGCAATTATTCTCCCATGTGGGTGCCTGTAGGGTTATTTGAGGGTGACGATTTCACCGATATTTTTTATGTTGAAAATGACATACTAACCCAACTTCCATTTCGAAGATTATTTTAACTCCATGATGCGGCGCACTGCTACTACTGAGTACCCCCAAGAGAAAGCTCACACTTCTTCTGATTCTCCGTGGAGTGCTAGCCTTAGCCAACAAAAGCTGACACTTTTTCTGATTCAGATCGTGTTCTTTACTGATCAGCTCATCATTGACGAAGAGGAAAGGAAGATGGAGTAGTACTACGCTTCTTCCGAGTACACGTTGTCCCGTGTGATGCCATCGCGCACACATACACGCAAAGCCGCGACAACTCAAATAAAAGCACGCAACCAATGACGCCAAGAAGCCGTAGCAGCCAGCTAGCTGAAACGCAAGAATTAAGTAGGGAGGGAGTACCAGGCACCTACCTACCTACCTATGAACCTGGAAGAGGGCAGACGCCTCCAAATACGGAGCTGTCACTCCGTTTGCGTCAGCTCTGACCGCACCGTTTCTTTCTTGTTGTACTTGCTCGCAGGAAAATCGATCCCCTTGTCATTGCACCTCAGCGGCGTCTCCAAACGGCCTGACGGCATTTCTGACTACTAGATTGTCCGCGCGTGTCCGTTTGTGATGCGAAAATGTCTATTTTTATCCGCGTGCTTGCTTGAGTCTGGGTGTCTTCAGCGGCCCGATGTATTTTTTTCTACTTGCTTTTTCCTCTTCTCCATTTATAAACACAGTTCCAAACATTACACAAACTAATATATAATTAGAAATATGGTTTTACATAAACTAATACATAGTTTGGAACATAGTTTACACAAACTAATACATAGTTTGGAACATGGTTTACACAAACTAATACATAGTTAGAACATTGCAAAATGAGAAAACCTAACTAGTGTTGGTTCGCTGCTTTCGTATGTTTACTGCCACTCTCGGGCACACTCAATCACCCAAACTGGAAAATCCAGCTGGTAATGATAACCATGTTATTCCCACCAAGGGAGAACATACGGAAACCACCACTAGTGGCTTGAATTGGCTTGTGATCATATTCGCTGCAAAGAAAGAACACTCTAACAGTTCTAACTATCGGTGTCCGAGACGGACTCATCGGTCTGGTAGTGCCTACGGCAGGATGTGTCGTCAAACACCTTGACGATCATCTCGCCGTCACACTCGTAGAGGAAGGTGAGCTGGCAGCCGGGCTCGAGCACGAGGTCGCGGGCGAACTTGTCCCACCCGGTGTGCAGGTACATCTTGCCCTGCCCGTCGAACAAGACCTTGACAGGCCACCGGCAGAAGTTACAGCTGGCCTCCTGTTGCGGCAATTGGGCCGGCTCGACGCCATCGACGAATTCGGCGAACTTGTCTGGGAGCCGCTTGATGCCGAGGGGGTCGTCGTCGATGCGGAGTAGGAACTCGAAGCAGCGCTCCTCCTGTGAAGACGACGATGGAGGCCATAGCTGCTCCACCTCGGCGGCCCCGGCCCCAGAGGCAGGCACGCCCGCGGCCTCGACCGCCTCGCCAGCCACCTGGACCCGCCATGGACTTCCTCGCTGGGCTGGCTGCGTCGCAAGAAGAGCTAGGTGGCACTACGGTGGAGCTTGTGGCGGCTAGGGTTTGTGTGGAGAAGTGGATGAGGAAGAAGAGCGCACACCCTATTTATATAGACCCGAGGCAGGCGACTGGTGCGGCACGCGTGGCATCACCATTACTGCGTTGGCGGAGGTGGGCGGCGGGCGAGGCATCACCATTTACGTGGCGCAGACTGCCGAAGCGACGCAACGGCGCCAATCGCGCGCCTGAGAAGACGCATCGAGCTAGGGCCGCTGCCAGGCGGGTCCGACGAAACGTCTGCCAGACGCGAGCGGACACTTTGCGCGTCCGCAGAGACGCATTTGAGACGCATATTTAGACCCAGGTTTGCGTCGCCGCGGACGGCCCAGTCACTATGCGTCGCCCCGCTGGAGTAGGGCGCCGACGCATTTTTTGACCACGCGGACGCAAACGATCGATCATCGTCCCTGTTTGCGTCGCACCCCGTTGGATGCTGAGCGACCGTTTGCGTCTGTGCGGTCGAAAAATGCGTTTGGGCCTCCAGCGGGGCGACGCATAGTGACCGCGCCGTCCGCAGCGACAGAAACTGGCCCATATATTCGCCTCAGATGCGTCTCTGCGGACACGCAAACTGTCTGCCCGCGTATCCTGGCTCGATGCGTCTTCTCAGACGCGCCAGTGATTGGCCCCGTTGCGTCGCTTCGGCAGTCTGCGCCACGTTAATGGCGATGCACAACCCTCGTCTCTGGCGACGAAAACGAACACGCGTGGACAATTTATGCGTCCATTTTGCGTCACCCCGTTGGAGATGCCCTCATGCCATATTAGATACCAAGTTTGTAATGTTGTGATCCAAATTCGTATAAATGGGGTACTACTAATATATATAATGTGAATTTTATACTACATCCGTTTCGATGAATACGATTTATGAATTTAACCAAAAGTTAAAACTTTCAAAGTTTGACTAAATATAGAGAAGAAAAATAAACATTTACAACATGAAAGAATATATTATGAAACATATTTTGCCGTGAATCTACTAATATTGATTTGATATCGAAAATATTCATATTTTTATCTATAATATAACATTGGTGATTAGAGGTTGTTATCTTTTTACTTAATTTATAAGCGTCTTCTTCAATGAAATGGAGACAATAATAACTAGTTGAATACCAGTGCGTCGTCTCCGAACAAGAAAATATATGTACACGTATTAATACCAAAAAAAAATGGTTACGGACTTGAGCGTGAGACACCAACATGTTGCAATAAGCTTTCATTTATTTCTCAACAATGTCGCCACTACTGCTTCATGATCGCTACCATGAAAAGGGCACCTACCGACCCGGAAAAATCTATGGGATGAAAGCAAACCTCATCCAACGACGACAACAAAGTAGAGCATCCGTCGGTGAAGGTTCCTAGCATCAGAGGTTATAGCTCTCAAACCAAAGGCAGTTGATCGTCAACGTATGACGCGCATGCTTATCAGCAGCCTCGCAGGGAGAGACGAGGTTTAGCAAGCGATCACATTTCCTTAGTTTATATCCAATGAATGAAAGCACCTAGTGCTTAGGTAGCTAACTAGCGCCAATTGATATCAACATATTTAATATTAATATATTTAGTCAAAGTTTTAAAAAATTGATTTTTACTAATTAAGCCCGTAATGTAGGGTAATTATGGATGGCGGGTGTATGTTGTATTTGCCGTTAAATTTTATAGCTCTATGTGCTATGATACGGTATCATATCATGACACCACCAACATCTCTCATCATTAATTCTTGTGACACATAAGATTTTTAACAGCATGGTATGCATGATTTTTCTTATGACATTTCCACTATGGGTAACTACCCTAACCTCTCGTAGTGGGAGCAACGTACATAGTAACATGTCAACTACATGCAGTCCTAAATTGGCATTTTATGA
This sequence comes from Lolium rigidum, assembly GCF_022539505.1. Classification (NCBI taxonomy): domain Eukaryota; kingdom Viridiplantae; phylum Streptophyta; class Magnoliopsida; order Poales; family Poaceae; genus Lolium; species Lolium rigidum. The sequence goes on from NC_061510.1 coordinate 177,069,934, forward strand.
CATGCATGACGTGTCACTAAATAAGAAGATTGTGTTTATGGTAACATGCTATTTACCATAACATTGTGCATCCTGAAACGAAATGATTTTACACATTAATAAATGAAGGCTTCTACGACAATACCCATATATTTATATGCTATCATGCACTACGGTATTAATAACATAGACTAGTGCAGTGGTGTATTGTAAGGCCAAGTATTATACGGTAATTTTAGAAACTATAAGAGCTTAAGTAACTTTTTTCTGAGTTGAAGAAGAGAGAGGAGGAAGCAGATTGTAGATTAAGATCCAATTATAGCAAATGCTCCAAAACACTTTGTGATTGCAACTAGTAGACTAATAGAATAAGGGAGGAATGGTTATGGTAAGGCCTGCATTTGGTCAACATAGTTGCATGGGTGGTGGCACCCCATAAGCAAGGTTGGGGCATCCTTGGGGGAAATCGACATGTGACCTGCCCATCCCATGACAAAAAAATCATGCCATTGTGTCATGGTATTTTTCCTAGATTTGTAGTTCGGAAGGGGCGGATACTCAGCTAGATCAGATGGTAGCATATATACAAGAGAAAAAGGTTTATCCAGGTTCGGGCCCCAGGAAACATCGTCCGAAAATATCTTACTTCATGTTTGTGGCGTGTGTATTATCTTTGGTATGCACAAGTACGAACCATATGAGGTCTAGAGCTCGCCTATGGTGGATGTGTGGATGTAGATGATGGACGTGTCTTACTCGGTGAACCCCTAGACTCTTATATACTGGGAGGTCTCGGGTTATAGACACCAAGTCTTTTCTTTCTGCGATGTTACAATCCTAACAATAGATCGATCTACAATCCGATCTGAGGTCGGTTACAAATTATATCAAGTGAAATCCTCTAATTGATATGACATGTAATCGAAGATGATCGCCGAGTGGTCCCTTGCTGAATACTCACTCTTGGGCTAGGGAACCTGAGTTGGCCTCCTTTCCGCCTGGTGGGCCCACCCATGGCCCATGATGTAGTCACTTCTATTTATAAGTCTCAGTTTGGTAACAACCCACTTGGCCCTCCTTCGATGTATTGACCGGCCTAACTGTTTTGCTCAAGCCGCTACTGCCATACAACAAAGTGTGCTACGACGAAGATGGTCAAATGATGTATAATATGGCCAGACTCATCACTTAAGTCTTCATCCATATCATCAAGATTAATGGTTTGAACTTTGCGACGTGCAACCCTTAACTAGATTGGAATCCATATGCACCTTGTGTGTATGTGTAAAGAGTTAATCCAAGTATCCATTCCACATGTGTGTGTTTTCTAAGATCACGTGACATGAAGCACACTGGTGAATATACAAAATTTGTCAAATACACCATAGCAAGATGAGGAGGTGGTTGTTAAATATTTAGGTGGGTGTGGATGTCAAATCCGAGGACCAATGACCTCATTGTTGAACATGGTACCAAAAATGCAGCATAAATGTGCAGCGAGTAACCACTTTAACATTGTTGATTCGACGGGAGGAGGTATGGATATTGATTAGTAGTGCAAGAGGTTTCATAATAGGAGAAGGCGGAGGATGATTAGGTGGAGTGACTAGGGAGAGGATGATACCAAGAGGAATGTTTGACCTGGTAGCTGCTGAAGTGGGAGGTAAGTTGGTGGAGAGATGGGCAATATGGAAGTAGCACTAGTAGGAAAAGCCTCATCAGTGGCGCACCAAAAATGGATTCTGTGGCGCATGGGAGGTGCGCCACAGAAACTTCGCCACAAAAATAAGGTTTCTGTGGCGCACCGGCCCATGCGCCACAGAATTAAGGTTTATGTGGCGCACGTGTTCTTAGGTGCGCCACAGAAAAGCGTGCGCCACAGAATTGGTTTTCAGTGCGCCACAGAATTTGCTTGTATTATACACGATTTTGTGCTGCCTGCTATACACATGCAGTTTATAGACAGCAATATACGAGTTATATACACAGCAACATTCAGATATAATATAAATATCATGTACATTGCACGGATATAACATAGACATCATCATCACATTACTTAGAGCCCGATCGAGATACATATATAGTGGCAAGTGTCAAATGTTTTGCATACAACTCTTAATTCATACAAAATTCACAATTTTGAGATACAAAGTAGTCTTCATCCGGTTCCTCCTTTGCTCCCTCATCTCTACCCACCAGGCTCGCTTGCATCGAGGTCTTCATCCAGTTCCTACTATGATGAAAATGGAAGAAAGTGAGACCAACAAGTCCGATGCACAAGAGAAATGGAATAAATGCCTCATACATTGTTGGTCAACACAAATATTAACATTCGAGGACGGCGTAAGTGAGACCAAGTCCGATGCACAAGAGATTGATATTTGTGCTATCTTACCAGGCTCACTTACGCCACCCCCGAGTGTACGGTGACCAAACATTTTAATCATCGGCATTTTTAAAATCTCAAAGCAAATGGAATGACAAAATGGAATAAGTGCCTCATACATTGTTGGTCAACACAAATACTATGGTCAGAAACCATAGTTGCAGTATACACCGCAGTATACTTTGCAGAAGGGCCCCCTTTCCCCGGCCGCCGTTCCGTGAACGGGTGCTTGACGACACAACAACGCCGATCTGCCTCTCCGGCGCAGAACCACGGCAGTCCCTCGCCGTCCAGTGAACGAGTCCTTGATGCAAAGACCGTGCCGGCCTGCCCAGCATTATGCCGGGCCGTGTTGCCGCGCTTCAGGCCGTGTGTCCCGCGCCCTGCACTGTTCGCCTTCTTGCCCGGTGAACCAATAGACTGATCGTTGGAATAAGGAAACCGATGACGGTCGGTCGCAAGATTAAATTGCGATCGGCCGTCATCGGCTTCCTTATTCCAAAGATTAATCTATTCGTTCACCGGGCAAAAAGGCGAAGAGTGCAGGGCGCGTGAGACACGGCCCGAAGCGCGGCAACGAGGGTCGGCATGATGCTAGGGAGGCTGGCACCGTCTTTGCATTAAGGACTCGTTCACGTACTCGACGGCGAGAGAAGAAAAGTGGTGATGCGCCGGAGAGGCAGGTCGGCGTTGTTGTCTCGTCAAAGACTCGTTCACGGAACGGCGGCCGGGGAAAGGGGGGCCCGTCTACAAAGTATATTGCGGCGTATAGGTGACCAAACATTCTAATCATCGGCACTAACATGGAAGAAAGAGCCAAGTGGTATCTCAACTAGATATCATATGCCTCATACTTTGTTGGTCGAAAGAAATATTAACATTCCGGGATGGGGTCGGTGAGGCCGGGTAGGATGCACAAGAGATTGATATTTGTGCCATCGCACCGAGCTCACCGGCCCCACCCCGAGTGTACAAGTGACCAAACAATTTAATCATCGGCACTAAAATGGAAGAAAGGCCAATGCAATTAAGAAGTAGCTAGTATGAACTAAATGGAATGCCTCATACTTTGTTGGTCGAAACAAATATTAACATCCAGGGATGGAGTAAGTGAGGCCAGGTAGGATGCACAAAATATTGATATTTGTGCCATCACACCAGGCTCACTTGCTCCACCCCCGAGTGTACGAGTGATCGACCAACCATCTAATCATCGGCAAGTACAAAAACACCAACAAACCAGCAACCATGGTGACATAAGTCAAGATGCTCAAACACACATAACATGCATGGAGCAGATGCTCCAAAGGGAGATTATTCATCACTTGGTATATAGACCAAGTGATGCTGGCAAAAGAGAGGCCAATCAAGAACCAAGAAATCCCAGTAAGTGATAGATATGCCTAAACAAGCAACAACACATAGCATATCCCAGCTAACCAGATGAGACAAGTCTTGGTAGCCAACTGAATCACCTAGCACCACCTAGCCTTTTAAAACCATTAGAAACAGTCCTTTTTCTTCAAAGGATACCACAGTGGCATTCATTTACATAATCCCCTACTATGGATATCTCTATTTTCATCAAAGCCAACAAGAAAAGGATACCACAGTGGCATTCATTTACATGATTCCCTAATGTGAATATCTCTATTTTAGTATACCATCATAAGCATTCCATTTAAATCACACATTTTAGTATCCGTTCTTATCCAAGTTTTTGCCTCAGCCTTTGCATCATTGGCTGAGCCAAGACATCAAGCATCTGGCCAGGGAGCATTCTTTCTTTTTAGGGAACTATATGAATGATGGCGTGTATTTCACACGTTCGTTGGGCAACCCCAAGAGGAAGGTATGATGAGCACAGCAGCAAGTTTTCCCTCAGAAAGAAACCAAGGTTTATCGAACCAGGAGGAGCCAAGAAGCACGTTGAAGGTTGATGGCGGCGGGATGTAGTGCGGCGCAACACCGGAGATTCCGGCGCCAACGTGGAACCTGCACAACACAACCAAGCTACTTTGCCCCAACGAAACAAGTGAGGTTGTCAATCTTACCGGCTTGCTGTAACAAAGGATTAACCGTATTGTGTGGAAGATGATTGTTTGCAGAGAAAACAAGTAGAAACAAGTATTGAAGTAGATTGTATTTCAGTAAAGAGAATTGGACCGGGGTCCACAGTTCACTAGAGGTGTCTCTCCCATAAGACGAACAGCATGTTGGGTGAACAAATTACAGTTGGGCAATTGACAAATAAAGAGAGCATGACCATGCACATACATATCATGATGAGTATAGTGAGATTTAATTGGGCATTACGACAAAGTACATAGACCGCCATCCAACTGCATCTATGCCTAAAAAGTCCACCTTCAGGTTATCATCCGAACCCCCTCCAGTATTGTAACATCCCAAATTTTCAAAACAAAACAAATGAATTTCCCTAGTTCCAAATTTTGGAACCAACAAAAACTTTTATTAAATTAAGTGTGATACATAGTGATCTTGCTTAATTCTTGTGCTATTGCCATGATTGCTTGTTATAGTAGTTTGAAATGATCTTAAACCCTAAACCTCACCCCTCCTATCACCATACTAGTTAAAATAAAATAAAAGGAAATTAAATAAGAAAAAGGCATATGTGCCTATGGCTAAAATTATAAATCTTTACTCTAGACTTTTCCACTTTAGTTAGAGGATTGGAAATGCTTCATAAACCTTATATAGTACTTCTTAAATCTTTTCCAAGTTGAAACCAAAGAAAATAAAAAGAAACTAAAAATGCCATATAGGCATATGAGAGTAAAATAGCAAATAGGGGAATTTGAGAAATTTGACCCTAGGACTTGTGGTGAATGGTTGGATTACCTCCATATATCATTTCAACAATCCACAACACCTTTTGAATCAAGCCAAGTCAAATTAAAAATCTCAAATACACCATATGCATAAAGTCATATGTGACACATAGCCAATTCACTAAACCTTGACCTATGACTTTAAACCTTGACCAAATGGTGTGAAACCACCTCTAAGCCTAATATAACACTAAATGGACCCTAACTCATGTCCAAGTGAAGCAAGATCAACCATCTACAAGTTTAGTAAAAAGTGACACCTCATCTCTTATGTGTTATGGCCATATTTGCAAATCTTTGAACAAGACCATTTGAATTGGTTTCAATGGTCTTGAAAATGTTTCTAAACCAAGAAGAATCACATTAGAGTCAACCAAAGTCAATTCAAATGGAGAGAAATCACATAGTGAGAAAATCCCCAAAATTCCCTTACATACACTTTATGTAGAAATGCAAATCCTTCACCAAGGCCATAATTACTTGCTTCCTTGCTTCTAAAATACTTCAATATGCTAAACTAACACAATTGCATCATTGGATCAAGAATCAAATCAAAGGAAATCAAGATTTCATCTTACATATGATAATGGTCACTTAGACCCAAAATTATTTTCTTCACTACTTTACCCCTCTGTATTTCTCAAATCTTAAACTAAGAAAGTGTCAACTAAAGCCATGTCATCCAAGAACATGTCAAGGTGAGTAAGTTTGATGTTGACCACCCTGCCCTAAAGTTGACTAGGTTGACCAGAATAAGAGTGGCAAAGAGGGAACCCGAGAGAGAAAAGCAAGATCACCTCAAATTTGAAATGTTGCAAATCACTTCCAAATTGAGTGCCACCACCACCAATACCTCACATTAATTATATCATTGAGATGTCACCAGAAAGAATTCCAAAATTCGACAAAAATATTCATGCGGCCATTGTGTCGAACACTTGGCAGTGCAAGAATCCGAAGTGATGTTACACACTATTATCCATCAGTTTCTTCACTAAACCACTTTAAACTCGTGATCATTGGCTAGCTCTAGGACCCCTGCATCCTCCCAGTACCTCCTTGATCGATTAAAGTGAGAGAGAGGGAGAAGAAAACCCTAAAACTGAACATGCCATTGCACTTTCGGCCACCTTTGGCATCTCCATCCCTGGCCACCATCTCACCTCTTCTTCTTGTCCTGGAGTATCCCTGCAACACAAGGACACAGGCGGTACACGGCCCAGCCTCGCCAAGCCACGGTATTGGCCGGAACGCGCTCGCCCAAAACCCGCCAGATCATGCCAGCACGCGCGGTGATCGCGCTCTGGCCACGCAAGGACGCGCCAGGACGCCCAGCACTTGATCGACGCCGTCCTCCTCCTGCATCCCTACCGCCGTGTCGAGTAGCCACTCCACAACCTCTAGCGCCTAGACACACTCAAGCACTCGCAGAAGCATGGTCACCATCGTCCTCGCCGTCGACGTACCGCGGGTACTGTGATGATAACTGGACGCGCTCGAGCGATCCCTTCGTCCCTTCTTCGCGCCGGGCTAGCTCTCGAGCACCGCTAGGACGACGCCTACCCACTGCCGTCCTCGCCTTGCCCTTTCGCTCGCCACAGGAGCCGCGCCATGGCCGCGCCCTTGCAGCACCCCACGGCCACCATGTCCCTCTATAAATAGAGCTCCTCAGCCCACGATCTCTTCACACATTTCACTCCCCTCTCCTCACTGACTCGCCCGACCACCCAATTTCACCTCATCTCGCCGGAGCCGCCCCAATTGGAAGCTCGGAGCCGCCGGAGCTCGCGGACCATCGCCGGTGATCCACGCCTCCTCAAGCTCGCCACCGTACCAGGAGCCTTTTCCCCTCGCCAACGTCGCCTCGAACCTCGACATCGACCGCCGGCGACCTACGGCGCCCTCCGACCCCCTAGGTACGCCGCCGGCACGCCGGGATCTCGTCGGAGACGACAAGGCTCCACGGCCGTTCGATCGCGTTCGATCTAACGGATCACATAACGCATACCGTTTCGCGGGTTATGAACCGCCGACGGGTGGCCCCCACCTCGTCGGGCGGCCCGCGCACACGGGCTGTGTTGCTGGGCCGTGCTACTCTGTTTAATTCGTTTCGGCCCATTCTGTTTTCCCGCGTGGCCCAATAATTCAAATATGATCTTTTCCTTTTAGTTCAAATCCAATAATGATGCTGAATTCAAATTTGAATAGTTTAAAATATACTACACCAAATTTGACAAATTTTATATAATTGGAAAGCCCATGAAATTGTCTAAATGATGCCACTGGCCTCATATCCAAATTCGTATTAAATGTCAAATGACAAAAATAACAAGGCAGAGACTTTGGCACATTCAAACTTTATTTAAAAATCAACCAAAATAGATTTTGAAGTAATTCCAATTCTAATAAATCGCAATTGATGTCCTCTAATTGATTATGCAATAACATAGCCCTGTTGTTTGTATGATCATAGACTAGATCAAATAAAATGGCTATGTAGTCATTTCTAGAGTATTTTAAGTTGAAATTCAAACTCAACCCTAACATGAGATTTACCTCTCATTTAAGTTTTGATCCTAAGTACTAATAACCAGGGGGAATGACTTAGGCTAATGAACCCTTGAGAATTATTACTTAGAGATTTTAAATTCATTTAGATGTTAAGTATTAAAACTATGTGAAGTGTAGCACTTCAATTAAATGAAACTCACATATAATAGATATGAAATGTTGACTTTTGGGTCAACCTATATTTCATACCTTATTATTATATGGAGAGATTAAATCTTAATTTTAGGTAATGCAAAGAAATGAATTCTTTAAAGACCTACATTTCAAATTTTAGGAATTTAAATCTATGAGGTGTAGCACCTCATTTAAATCATTCTCACAAGTAATATTAAGTAATGTGATGACCCTTGTTGCTGGGTCTCATATTTGCTCACTTAAGAATATTAAATGTTTGCCATAGTAGCATTTAAATGGTTCCAACTAATTATTAAATCTTATGAGAAGTATCCCTCTCATTTAAACCTTTGTCTCAAGTAATTCTACATGAGGTAGAGACCATGATCTATTAACTCTCATATGGAATTATTTGATGATATTAAATCATTACTATGTTGGTATTAAATGGCATGAGGTGTATTCCCTCATTTAAATCATGTTTCTCAAATAATAAGTGTGAAGTGTTGACCTTAGTCAACATGTGCTCATACCTTAGTATTTGAGGAAATTAAATCTTAACAATATTTAATGAGAGGAGATTAATTCTCCAAACAAATAAATAGAAACATTAATTAATATTGTAATGAGAGGAAACTATTTCCTCCAAAGCATTAAAGAGTTATACTAATAAATAATTATAATGAGAGGAAATTATTGTTTTCTTTAAAATAAAACAAAGTAAATCACCATGCTAATAAGATGTGATGCTAGCATAGGCTTGTGTGAATCTTTGGTGTGTTTAGTCTAGCATGCAAGTTTTGTGTGGTGATTGTATCCTCGTATTCGTTTATAGACGCTAGTACCGAAGGCTACGAAGGGGACGACGAGAACATCTACGGAGAAGAAGGAGGAACATTTTGATCCATACACCAACCAAGGCAAGCTAACACTCTTGCAAGGTTCCCTTAGTGCAAAGCTCTACAAGAGCAAGGCACCATTATTTTTATTTTATGCTTAATGCTCCTATCCCAAGATTTTACTTTACAAGCTTTACTTAAATTTTGTTTATCAAAGTTTACCTTTGATTCATGATTTCACTTGGGTTTAGATATAGAGTAAAACAAGAGCATCAAAGTTAGCCTAGAGCAAGACAAGCTAGTTAGCACCCCTCATGACTAGTTGCTAGTGCTAAAGATTAAAATTGACTATTAGAGATGGGAACTTGTGAAAACCAATGACTTTGAAAACCTTGGAATGATGAGTCATTCTATTGAAAGATTTTGAAGGTGAATATGACTGGTGAAAGACTTGGTGAATTTTACGAAAACCGATGGTTGGGTTCGGATGCGATACCATTCCAATTTACAAGTACCCCCACAATACCTGATTATGGGTAGGGCTTAACTGGAAGTTTATGTGTCTTAGTATGGGTTCCCTCTAAACAAGCGTCATCGGGGTTATGCCCAAAGCTGCCTCCACAACACAACAGAAACGACGTTAAAGAAGAGGTGAATGTCCGGCCCAAGCCCCGTGCGGTTCCCGGGTTGATCTGCGGTTTTCACCGGGAGGCCAAGCTCATGGGGAGAGGTGCTCATACTAGCATATATAAGTGAAAGGTTATGGTTGATGATCCGCGTACCGAGTTACGATTATTCAGGGTTACCCTCGACGGATGTAATCAAAAGTTGTGGCACAAGTGTACAACCTCTCGCAGTGTAAACCTATTCGAATAGCCGCGTCCACGGTTAAGGACGGTTGGAAAGGCCATACTGTTCCGTCATCGGACCATTTTCAAAAATGTGACCTATGACTTGTGTTTTAAATTTTGAAAGGTGAAGGGTGGATTTGAATTAAAATCACAACCAAGTTGTGGGAATGACACTAATGTTCCCACTTGAGTTAGTCTAGTGATTCAAGCATCTTTACTAAATGTTTATGAAATAAACTTGGCTTTATGCAAATAAACCTAGAGCTTAGTATCCCCTTACTAGAATTGATAGTTCTTACACTAGTATTAGTTTGCGAGTACTTTAAAGTACTCATGGCTTTGTCCCTGGCTATTCAAATGGCCAGACTTTGAAGGAGAACAACAGTACGAGGAAGATGGACAACAGGACGTCTACGACAACTAGGACCGCTCCTGACGTCAAGCGTTGGCCTGTGGATTAGATAGCCACTACTACTTCGCTTCCGCTATTTGTGATGTTCGTTGATCGATAGATCAACTACTATTGTAATATTGGATCATGTGATCTACCTTTGTAAGACGATTATGTGTTGTAATAAATGATGACTCTATGATATTCAACTATTATGTCTCGCAACAACAACTATTCCCGGGATTGCGATGTATGGCATAATAGGCATCCGGACTTAAAAATCCGGGTGTTGACAAGTTGGTATAGAGCCATTGTTTGACCTTAGGAGACCCTAGTTAGAATGGACGTCTGAAAAACTTAGTTTCAAAACCAATGAAGTGAATATTTATGAAAACTTATTCGCACTCTTATCCTTGAAGTCTTTTCAAAAGGAGAAGTCCATGCTCTACTTTTCCTTGAAATTCTACCTAAAATTTTGCACACTTGATCACTTTAGTAGAACTCACACCTACGCAAGAGTTTGTATCAGGATCCCCTTGTATCGTAGAGCGGTGAATGGTTCTTAAAACCAACGGTGTGTTAGCTTTGTAATGTGTGATGTTTGGTATGAATGAAAAAGTGTTGTTGGTTGTACCCCCTCAACACTACTCAAGTTTGGAACTTTTCAAATTTTATCTCAAACAAACCATAGAAATTCCCCTCTTATCTTATGATCTACCTCATTATTCAGATGGCCCCTCCTACCCGCAACAACCCCCGTGCCCAAGCCAACCAGATGCACCTTGAGCACGCCAAGATGACTGACACCATCAACATCCTTGCCATGGAGCGCAAGGCACTTCGTCATCAACACGCCAAGAAGGACTACCTCATTGCTCGCCTCCGCGTCGAATAGCATCAACTGGAGCAACTCATCCCAATACCCAACCATGCCCCCGGAGGCAAGTCCACCGTGACTTGCTATGAATGTGGTGTTACGGGTCATTACTCTAGAAAGTGCCCGATAAAAGCCGCCAACAATGCCCCAAGGACTCGGAAGCAATGCTGTACCCATTACCCAAAAGGACAAGTCAACGGTAACCTGCTATGAATGTGGAATTGTGGGTCATTACTCCAATGAATGCCCCAAGAAGCTTGCTAGGACTGCCTTCAATACCGCTGCAATTGCCCAGAGCAGCAGCTGTGTCGCAACCGGAAGGAAGTTTGCCCCAAACTACCCACACAACCGCAACGGTCGTTACTACCGCTTGAATGCCACTGAAGCTCAGGAAGCACCACAGACCATGCCAAGTATGTCTTCCTGTTAATAAAATGCTCAATCTCTCTTAGGAACCTAACTTTTCTTAAAATCTCGGGACGAGATTTGTTTAAGGGGGAAGGGTTTGTAACATCCCAAATTTTCAAAACAAAACAAATGAATTTCCCTAGTTCCAAATTTTGGAACCAACAAAAACTTTTATTAAATTAAGTGTGATACATAGTGATCTTGCTTAATTCTTGTGCTATTGCCATGATTGCTTGTTATAGTAGTTTGAAATGATCTTAAACCCTAAACCTCACCCCTCCTATCACCATACTAGTTAAAATAAAATAAAAGGAAATTAAATAAGAAAAAGGCATATGTGCCTATGGCTAAAATTATAAATCTTTACTCTAGACTTTTCCACTTTAGTTAGAGGATTGGAAATGCTTCATAAACCTTATATAGTACTTCTTAAATCTTTTCCAAGTTGAAACCAAAGAAAATAAAAAGAAACTAAAAATGCCATATAGGCATATGAGAGTAAAATAGCAAATAGGGGAATTTGAGAAATTTGACCCTAGGACTTGTGGTGAATGGTTGGATTACCTCCATATATCATTTCAACAATCCACAACACCTTTTGAATCAAGCCAAGTCAAATTAAAAATCTCAAATGCACCATATGCATAAAGTCATATGTGACACATAGCCAATTCACTAAACCTTGACCTATGACTTTAAACCTTGACCAAATGGTGTGAAACCACCTCTAAGCCTAATATAACACTAAATGGACCCTAACTCATGTCCAAGTGAAGCAAGATCAACCATCTACAAGTTTAGTAAAAAGTGACACCTCATCTCTTATGTGTTATGGCCATTTTTGCAAATCTTTGAACAAGACCATTTGAATTGGTTTCAATGGTCTTGAAAATGTTTCTAAACCAAGAAGAATCACATTAGAGTCAACCAAAGTCAATTCAAATGGAGAGAAATCACATAGTGAGAAAATCCCCAAAATTCCCTTACATACACTTTATGTAGAAATGCAAATCCTTCACCAAGGCCATAATTACTTGCTTCCTTGCTTCTAAAATACTTCAATATGCTAAACTAACACAATTGCATCATTGGATCAAGAATCAAATCAAAGGAAATCAAGATTTCATCTTACATATGATAATGGTCACTTGAACCCAAAATTATTTTCTTCACTACTTTACCCCCTCTGTATTTCTCAAATCTTAAACTAAGAAAGGTCAACTAAAGCCAGGTCATCCAAGAACATGTCAAGGTGAGTAAGTTTGATGTTGACCACCCTCCCTAAAGTTGACTAGGTTGACCAGAATAAGAGGGCAAAGAGGGAACCCGAGAGAGAGAAGAAGATCACCTCAAATTTGAAATGTTGCAAATCACTTCCAAATTGAGTGCCACCACCACCAATACCTCACATTAATTATATCATTGAGATGTCACCAGAAAGAATTCCAAAATTCGACAAAAATATTCATGCGGGCATTGTGTCGAACACTTGGCGGGCAAGAATCCGAAGTGATGTTACACACTATTATCCATCAGTTTCTTCACTAAACCACTTTAAACTCGTGATCATTAGCTAGCTCTAGGACCCCTGCATCCTCCCAGTACCTCCTTGATCGATTAAAGTGAGAGAGAGGGAGAAGAAAACCCTAAAACTGAACATGCCATTGCACTTTCGGCCACCTTTGGCATCTCCATCCCTGGCCACCATCTCACCTCTTCTTCTTGTCCTGGAGTATCCCCGCAACACAAGGACACAGGCGGTACACGGCCCAGCCTCGCCAAGCCACGGTATTGGCCGGAACGCGCTCGCCCAAAACCCGCCAGATCATGCCAGCACGCGCGGTGATCGCGCTCTGGCCACGCAAGGACGCGCCAGGACGCCCAGCACTTGATCGACGCCGTCCTCCTCCTCGCATCCCTACCGCCGTGTCGAGTAGCCACTCCACAACCTCTAGCGCCTAGACACACTCAAGCACTCGCGAAGCATGGTCACCATCGTCCTCGCCGTCGACGTACCGCGGGTACCGTGATGATAACCGGACGCGCTCGAGCGATCCCTTCGTCCCTTCTTCGCGCCGCCTAGCTCTCGAGCACCGCTAGGACGACGCCTACCCACCGCCGTCCTCGCCTTGCCCTTTCGCTCGCCACAGAGCCGCGCCATGGCCGCGCCCTTGCAGCACCCCACGGCCACCATGTCCCTCTATAAATAGAGCTCCTCAGCCCACGATCTCTTCACACATTTCACTCCCCTCTCCTCACTGACTCTGCCTGACCACCCAATTTCACCTCATCTCGCCGGAGCCGCCCCAATTGGAAGCTCAGAGCCGCCGGAGCTCGCAGACCATCGCCAGTGATCCACGCCTCCTCAAGCTCTGCCACTGTACCAGGAGCCTTTTCCCCTCGCCAACGTCGCCTCGAACCTCGACATCGACCGCCGGCGACCTACAGCGCCCTCCGACCCCCTAGGTACGCCGCCAGCACGCCGGGATCTCGTCGGAGACGACAAGGCTCCACGGCCGTTCGATCGCGTTCTGATCTAACGGATCACATAACGCATACCGTTTCGCGGGTTATGAACCGCTGACGGGTGGCCCCCACCTCGTCAGGCGGCCCGCGCACACGGGCTGTGTTGCTGGGCCGTGCTACTCTGTTTAATTCGTTTCGGCCCATTCTGTTTTCCCGCGTGGCCCAATAATTCAAATATGATCTTTTCCTTTTAGTTCAAATCCAATAATGATGCTGAATTCAAATTTGAATAGTTTAAAATATACTACACCAAATTTGACAAATTTTATATAATTGGAAAGCCCATGAAATTGTCTAAATGATGCCACTGGCCTCATATCCAAATTCGTATTAAATGTCAAATGACAAAAATAACAAGGCAGAGACTTTGGCACATTCAAACTTTATTTAAAAATCAACCAAAATAGATTTTGAAGTAATTCCAATTCTAATAAATCGCAATTGATGTCCTCTAATTGATTATGCAATAACATAGCCCTGTTGTTTGTATGATCATAGACTAGATCAAATAAAATGGCTATGTAGTCATTTCTAGAGTATTTTAAGTTGAAATTCAAACTCAACCCTAACATGAGATTTACCTCTCATTTAAGTTTTGATCCTAAGTACTAATAACCAGGGGGAATGACTTAGGCTAATGAACCCTTGAGAATTATTACTTAGAGATTTTAAATTCATTTAGATGTTAAGTATTAAAACTATGTGAAGTGTAGCACTTCAATTAAATGAAACTCACATATAATAGATATGAAATGTTGACTTTTGGGTCAACCTATATTTCATACCTTATTATTATATGGAGAGATTAAATCTTAATTTTAGGTAATGCAAAGAAATGAATTCTTTAAAGACCTACATTTCAAATTTTAGGAATTTAAATCTATGAGGTGTAGCACCTCATTTAAATCATTCTCACAAGTAATATTAAGTAATGTGATGACCCTTGTTGCTGGGTCTCATATTTGCTCACTTAAGAATATTAAATGTTTGCCATAGTAGCATTTAAATGGTTCCAACTAATTATTAAATCTTATGAGAAGTATCCCTCTCATTTAAACCTTTGTCTCAAGTAATTCTACATGAGGTAGAGACCATGATCTATTAACTCTCATATGGAATTATTTGATGATATTAAATCATTACTATGTTGGTATTAAATGGCATGAGGTGTATTCCCTCATTTAAATCATGTTTCTCAAATAATAAGTGTGAAGTGTTGACCTTAGTCAACATGTGCTCATACCTTAGTATTTGAGGAAATTAAATCTTAACAATATTTAATGAGAGGAGATTAATTCTCCAAACAAATAAATAGAAACATTAATTAATATTGTAATGAGAGGAAACTATTTCCTCCAAAGCATTAAAGAGTTATACTAATAAATAATTATAATGAGAGGAAATTATTGTTTTCTTTAAAATAAAACAAAGTAAATCACCATGCTAATAAGATGTGATGCTAGCATAGGCTTGTGTGAATCTTTGGTGTGTTTAGTCTAGCATGCAAGTTTTGTGTGGTGATTGTATCCTCGTATTCGTTTATAGACGCTAGTACCGAAGGCTACGAAGGGGACGACGAGAACATCTACGGAGAAGAAGGAGGAACATTTTGATCCATACACCAACCAAGGCAAGCTAACACTCTTGCAAGGTTCCCTTGTGCAAAGCTCTACAAGAGCAAGGCACCATTATTTTTATTTTATGCTTAATGCTCCTATCCCAAGATTTTACTTTACAAGCTTTACTAAATTTTGTTTATCAAAGTTTACCTTTGATTCATGATTTCATCTGGGTTTAGATATAGAGTAAAACAAGAGCATCAAAGTTAGCCTAGAGCAAGACAAGCTAGTTAGCACCCCTCATGACTAGTTGCTAGTGCTAAAGATTAAAATTGACTATTAGAGATGGGAACTTGTGAAAACCAATGACTTTGAAAACCTTGGAATGATGAGTCATTCTATTGAAAGATTTTGAAGGTGAATATGACTGGTGAAAGACTTGGTGAATTTTACGAAAACCGATGGTTGGGTTCGGATGCGATACCATTCCAATTTACAAGTACCCCCACAATACCCGATTATGGGTAGGGCTTAACTCGGAAGTTTATGTGTCTTAGTATGGGTTCCCTCTAAACAAGCGTCATCGGGGTTATGCCCAAAGCTGCCTCCACAACACAACAGAAACGACGTTAAAGAAGAGGTGAATGTCCGGCCCAAGCCCCGTGCGGTTCCCGGGTTGATCGCGGTTTTCACCGGGAGGCCAAGCTCATGGGGAGAGGTGCTCATACTAGCATATATAAGTGAAAGGTTATGGTTGATGATCCGCGTACCGAGTTACGATTATTCAGTGGTTACCCCGACGGATGTAATCAAAAGTTGTGGCACAAGTGTACAACCTCTGCAGAGTGTAAACCTATTCGAATAGCCGCGTCCACGGTTAAGGACGGTTGGAAAGGCCATACTCGTTCCGTCATCGGACCATTTTCAAAAATGTGACCTATGACTTGTGTTTTAAATTTTGAAAGGTGAAGGGTGGATTTGAATTAAAATCACAACCAAGTTGTGGGAATGACACTAATGTTCCCACTTGAGTTAGTCTAGTGATTCAAGCATATTTACTAAATGTTTATGAAATAAACTTGGCTTTATGCAAATAAACCTAGAGCTTAGTATCCCCTTACTAGAATTGATAGTTCTTACACTAGTATTAGTTTGCGAGTACTTTAAAGTACTCATGGCTTTGTCCCTGGCTATTCAAATGGCCAGACTTTGAAGGGGAACAACAGTACGAGGAAGATGGACAACAGGACGTCTACGACAACTAGGACCGCTCCTGACGTCAAGCGTTGGCCTGTGGATTAGATAGCCACTACTACTTCGCTTCCGCTATTTGTGATGTTCGTTGATCGATAGATCAACTACTATTGTAATATTGGATCATGTGATCTACCTTTGTAAGACGATTATGTGTTGTAATAAATGATGACTCTATGATATTCAACTATTATGTCTCGCAACAACAACATTCCTGGGATTGCGATGTATGGCATAATAGGCATCTGGACTTAAAAATCCGGGTGTTGACAAGTATTAAGTTGCAAAGCAACAGACAATTGCATTAAGTATGGTGCGTAATGTAATCAACAACTACATCCTTAGACATAGCATCAATGTTTTATCCCTAGTGGCAACAAGCACAACACAACCTTAGAACTTTCGTCACATCGTCCCGTGTGTCAATGCGGGCATGAACCCACTATCGAGCATAAGTACTCCCTCTTGGAGTTAAAAGCATCTACTTGGCCAGAGCATCTACTAATAACGGAGAGCATGCAAGATCATAAACAACACATAAGCATAACTTTGATAATCAACATAACAAGTATTCTCTATTCATCGGATCCCAACAAACGCAACATATAGAATTACATATAGATGATCTTGATCATGATAGGCAGCTCACAAGATCCGACAATGATAGCACAATGGGGAGAAGACAACCATCTAGCTACTGCTATGGACCCATAGTCCAGGGGTAGACTACTCACTCATCACTCCGGAGGCGACCATGGCGGTGTAGAGTCCTCCGGGAGATGATTCCCCTCTCCGGCAGGGTGCCGGAGGCGATCTCCAGGATCCCCCGAGATGGGATCGGCGGCGACGGCGTCTCGGTAATGTTTTCCGTATCGTGGCTCTCGGTACCGGGGGTTTCGTCACGGAGGCTATTTGTAGGCGGAAGGGCAAGTCGAGAGGCGGCACGGGGGCCACACCACGTGGCCGCGCGGCCAAGGGGGGGCCGCGCCGCCCTAGGGTTTGGCCACCCCGTGGCCCCTCTTCGTCTCGTCTTCGGTCTTCCGGAAGCTTCGTGAGAAAATAGGCCTCCGGGCTTTTATTTCGTCCAATTCCGAGAATATTTCTTTACTAGGATTTCTGAAACCAAAAACAGCAGAAAACAAGAATCGGCACTTCGGCATCTTGTTAATAGGTTAGTTCCGGAAAATGCACGAATATGACATAAAGTGTGCATAAAACATGTAGATAACATCAATAATGTGGCATGGAACACAAGAAATTATCGATACGTTGGAGACGTATCAGCATCCCCAAGCTTAGTTCTGCTCGTCCCGAGCAGGTAAAACGATAACAAAGATAATTTCTGGAGTGACATGCCATCATAAACTTGATCATACTATTTGTAAAGCATATGTAGAGAATGCAGCGATCAAAACAATGGTGATGACATGAGTAAACAAGTGAATCATAAAGCAAAGACTTTTCATGAATAGCACTTCAAGACAAGCATCAATAAGTCTTGCATAAGAGTTAACTCATAAAGCAATAATTCAAAGTAAAGATATTGAAGCAACACAAAAGAAGATTAAGTTTCAGCGGTTGCTTTCAACTTGTAACATATATATCTCATGGATATTGTCAACATAGAGTAATATAATAAGTGCAATAAGCAAGTATGTAGGAATCAATGCACAGTTCACACAAGTGTTTGCTTCTTGAGGTGGAGAGAAATAGGTGAACCGACTCAACATTGAAAGTAAAAGAATGGTCCTCATAGAGGAAAAGCATCGATTGCTATATTTGTGCTAGAGCTTTGATTTTGAAAACATGAAACAATTTTGTCAACGGTAGTAATAAAGCATATGCATCATGTAAATTATATCTTATAAGTTGCAAGCCTCATGCATAGTGTACTAATAGTGCTCGCACCTTGTCCTAATTAGCTTGGACTACCTGGATTATCACCGCAATACATATGCTTTAACCAAGTTTCACAAAGGGGTACCTCTATGCCGCTCGTACAAAGGTCTAAGGAGAAAGCTCGCATTTGGATTTCTCGCTTTTGATTATTCTCAACTTAGACATCCATACCGGGACAACATAGACAACGAGATAATGGACTCCTCTTTTAATGCTTTAAGCATTTGACAACAATTAATTCTTTTCTCATTAGAGATTTGAGGATATTTGTCCAAAACTGAAACTTCCACCATGAATCATGGCTTTAGTTAGCGGCCCAATGTTCTTCTCTCACAATATGCATGCTCAAACCATTCAACTCAGTGTAGATCGCCCTTACTTCAGACAAGACGAACATGCATAGCAACTCACATGAAATTCAACAATGAGCTGATGGCGTTCCCCAGTAAACATGGTTATCGCACAACAAGCAACTTAATAAGAGATAAAGTGCATAATTACATATTCAATACCACAATAGTTTTTTAAGCTATTTGTCCCATGAGCTATATATTGCAAAGGTGAATGATGGAATTTTTAAAGGTAGCACTCAAGCAATTTACTTTGGAATGGCGGGAAAATACCATGTAGCATAGGTAGGTATGGTGGACACAAATGGCATAGTGGTTGGCTCAAGTATTTTGGATGCATGAGAAGTATTCCCTCTCGATACAAGGTTTAGGCTAGCAAGGCTTATTTGAAACAAACACAAGGATGAACTGGTGCAGCAAAACTCACATAAAAGACATATTGAAAGCATTATAAGACTCTACACCGTCTTCCTTGTTGTTCAAACTCAAAACTAGAAATTATCTAGACCTTAGAGAAACCAAATATGCAAACCAAATTTTAGCATGCTCTATGTATTTCTTCATTAATGGGTGCAAAGCATATGATGCAAGAGTTTAAACATGAGCACAACAATTGCCAAGTATCACATTACCCAAGACATTTATAGCAATTACTACATGTATCATTTTCCAATTCCAACCATATAACAATTTAACGAAGGAGAAACTTCGCCATGAATACTATGAGTAGAAACCAAGGACATATTTGTCCATATGCTACAGCGGAGTGTGTATCTCTCCCATAAAGTGAATGCTAGGATCCATTTTATTCAAACAAAACAAAAACAAAAACAAACCGACGCTCCAAGAAAAAGCACATAAGATGTGGCCGAATAAAAATGTAGTTTCAGGGAGGAACCTGATAATTTGTTGATGAAGAAGGGGATGCCTTGGGCATCCCCAAGCTTAGACGCTTGAGTCTTCTTGATATATGCAGGGGTGAACCACCGGGTGCATCCCCAAGCTTAGAGCTTTCACTCTCCTTGATCATGTTGCATCATACTCCTCTCTTGATCCTTGAAAACTTCCTCCACACCAAACTCGAAACAACTCATTAGAGGGTTAGTGCACAATATAAATTGACATATTCAGAGGTGACACAATCATTCTTAACACTTCTGGACATTGCATAATGCTACTGGACATTAGTGGATCAAAGAAATTCATCCAACATAGCGAAAGAGGCAATGCGAAATAAAAGGCAGAATCTGTCAAAACAGAACAGTTCGTATTGACGAATTTTAAAATGGCACCAGACTTGCTCAAATGAAAATGCTCAAATTGAATGAAAGTTGCGTACATATCTGAGGATCATGCACGTAAATTGGCATAATTTTCTGAGCTTCCTGCAGGGCAGTGGGATCAGATTCGTGACAGCAAAGAAATCTGGAACTGTGCAGTAATCCAAATCTAGTACTTACTTTTCTATCAACGGCTTAACTTGGCACAACAAAACTTAAAACTAAGATAAGGAGAGGTTGCTACAGTAGTAAACAACTTCCAAGACACAAAATAAAAACAAATTACTGTAGGTAAAAACATGGGTTGTCTCCCATAAGCGCTTTTCTTTAACGCCTTTCAGCTAGGCGCAGAAAGTGTGTATCAAGTATTATCGAAGGGTGGTGCGTTCTCAGCGAGGTGTGGAGTTTTCTCAACTAGGCATATTATATTAGATACATAAGTTTTAGCATCTCCCTTTTCATTAGTCTTAGGCGTGCTACTCTCATCAAACAAATTTTCAGGAACAAGCCAAGCATAATTATTTTCTAATGCATCATTCATAGCTAGGAGCTTGCATGGTATTGGTGCTTTGATCTCCCCACCATCATCAATATTATTAGTGTATCTTATTCTATCCATATCCATCTTTTCAAGGAGACCAGCAAAATTAGTAGGAGAACCAAGCATATTAAATTTAGCAAAGAC
This sequence comes from Lolium rigidum, assembly GCF_022539505.1. Taxonomy (NCBI): domain Eukaryota; kingdom Viridiplantae; phylum Streptophyta; class Magnoliopsida; order Poales; family Poaceae; genus Lolium; species Lolium rigidum. The sequence continues at coordinate 177,090,761 of NC_061510.1, forward strand.
CTTTCTAGCTTCTCTTGCTAGACCACCAAATTCTCTAAGAAGGGTTTCTAAAACAAAATCTTTCTTTTCCCCCTCTTCCATATCACCAAGTGTAAGAAACATGTGTTGGATTATAGGATTGAGATTAACAAATTTAGTTTCCAACAGGCGAACTAAAGCAGCAGCAGCAATTTCATAAGTGGGAGCAAGGTCTACCAAGTGTCTATCCTCAAAATCATCAATAGTACTAACATGGTTGAAGAATTTTTCTATATTATTTCTCCCAACTATAGACCCTTGTCCTACCGGTATGTTCTTTGTGGTAAAATTAAAAGGAAACATGATGAATCAAGTAAAGTAAATGCAAGTAAACTAATTTTTTTTTGTGTTTTCGATATAGCAAACAAGATAGCAAATAAAGTAAAACTAGCAACTAAATTTTTTTTTGTATTTTGATTTAGTGCAGCAAACAAAGTAGTAAATAAAACTAAGCAAGACAAAAACAAAGTAAAGAGATTGAGAAGTGGAGACTCCCCTTGCAGCGTGTCTTGATCTCCCCGGCAACGGCGCCAGTAAAATATGCTTGATGGCGTGTATTTCACACGTTCGTTGGGCAACCCCAAGAGGAAGGTATGATGAGCACAGCAGCAAGTTTTCCCTCGAAAGAAACCAAGGTTTATCGAACCAGGAGGAGCCAAGAAGCACGTTGAAGGTTGATGGCGGCGGGATGTAGTGCGGCGCAACACCGGAGATTCCGGCGCCAACGTGGAACCTGCACAACACAACCAAGCTACTTTGCCCCAACGAAACAAGTGAGGTTGTCAATCTCACCTGGCTTGTCTGTAACAAAGGATTAACCGTATTGTGTGGAAGATGATTGTTTGCAGAGAAAACAAGTAGAAACAAGTATTGCAGTAGATTGTATTTCGAGTAAAGAGAATTGGACCGGGGTCCACAGTTCACTAGAGGTGTCTCTCCCATAAGACGAACAGCATGTTGGGTGAACAAATTACAGTTGGGCAATTGACAAATAAAGAGAGCATGACCATGCACATACATATCATGATGAGTATAGTGAGATTTAATTGGGCATTACGACAAAGTACATAGACCGCCATCCAACTGCATCTATGCCTAAAAAGTCCACCTTCGGGTTATCATCCGAACCCCTCCGGTATTAAGTTGCAAAGCAACGAGACAATTGCATTAAGTATGGTGCGTAATGTAATCAACAACTACATCCTTAGACATAGCATCAATGTTTTATCCCTAGTGGCAACAGCACAACACAACCTTAGAACTTTCCATCATCTGTCCCGGTGTCAATGCAGGCATGAACCCACTATCGAGCATAAGTACTCCCTCTTGGAGTTAAAAGCATCTACTTGGCCAGAGCATCTAGTAATAACGGAGAGCATGCAAGATCATAAACAACACATAAGCATAACTTTGATAATCAACATAACAAGTATTCTCTATTCATCGGATCCCAACAAACGCAACATATAGAATTACATATAGATGATCTTGATCATGATAGGCAGCTCACAAGATCCGACAATGATAGCACAATGGGGAGAAGACAACCATCTAGCTACTGCTATGGACCCATAGTCCAGGGGTAGACTACTCACTCATCACTCCGGAGGCGACCATGGCGGTGTAGAGTCCTCCGGGAGATGATTCCCCTCTCCGGCAGGGTGCCGGAGGCGATCTCCGGGATCCCCCGAGATGGGATCGGCGGCGACGGCGTCTCGGTAATGTTTTCCGTATCGTGGCTCTCGGTGCTGGGGGTTTCGTCACGGAGGCTATTTGTAGGCGGAAGGGCAAGTCGAGAGGCGGCACGGGGGCCCACACCACGGGGCCGCGCGGCCAAGGGGGGGCCGCGCCGCCCTAGGGTTTGGCCACCCCGTGGCCCCTCTTCGTCTCGTCTTCGGTCTTCCGGAAGCTTCGTGAGAAAATAGGCCTCTCGGGCTTTTATTTCGTCCAATTCCGAGAATATTTCTTTACTAGGATTTCTGAAACCAAAAACAGCGAGAAAACAACAAGCCGGCACTTCGGCATCTTGTTAATAGGTTAGTTCCAGAAAATGCACGAATATGACATAAAGTGTGCATAAAACATGTAGATAACATCAATAATGTGGCATGGAACACAAGAAATTATCGATACGTTGGAGACGTATCAATGAACTATATGCACATGATCCAGTAAGCATCCCCACTAATCAGAGCATTATAAGCATAGTAGCATACCATAAGCTCACAAGAATCCATCAAGTAAATATTCACAAGGATACCACAGTAGCATAGTAGCATACCATAAGCTCACAAGAATCCATCATTTTCTTCACAAGGATACCACAGTAGCAATACATAGTAGCATTTCATGCATTTAAATGAACCAGTAGCATCAAAACCAACCAAATGTCCAACTAGCAAGCAATACCAAGTGAGCAAGTCTTCATTACCTTGTACAGGTTCGGACATGGATTTATTTCCAACAAAGGATGGAAATCAAATTAACATCATTGAATTAAATTGAATCATTACCATCACATGGTTCATCAATAACAAGTGGCAGTAAACCTCCACAAACAACGTGTACATATGATCCAAGTAAGCCACACAGGCATAGCAAGTGATATAAGTTGACAATAACCAACACCAATATGTAGTAGCAGCATAGAAGTGTCACTGATATAGAACACTCCAATAAGCATCACTAGCTCACCAGTTAATGGTAAGCAAGTACAGAGAGGCATAGACAATTTCTATTGCTTAAGACAAGCAACAACAAGGATTAGCGAGCATAACAATATACTAACCACTAGCAATCCAGGCTCCAAATGGAACCTTTGGAGCAGATATATATAGAGCCAATATAGCATGTCACTGGTAGCCGGTGTTCATATGAACACCATATGAAGCAAAACGATTAGGGGCAATGCATCCGAGCAACAGACAGCAATGCATCCAGAGCAACAAGACAGCAATGCATCCAGCAGCAATGCATCCAGAGCAGCAATGCATCCAGAGCATTTCGTCGAGCACGTTGTGCTCGCGCGAGGGAGGAAGAGGGAGGGGAGAGGAGGGAGCTCACCGACGACGACGGCAGTTGTGGAGGAGCTCACCGACGACGACGGCAGGGGTGGAGGTCGCGGCGGCTCCTCCACCTTGACGCCGCGCCGGCCCCTCCTCCTCCATGCCGCAGCAGCTTGTGCTGCTGGTGGCGGGGATGGGTGGAGCGTGGCGGCATGCGGCCCTCACGGAGGAAGGCGGCGGCGACGGCGACGGCAGCGCTCGCCATGGAAGGTGGCGGCGCGGGGAGAGGGGAGAGGGGAGAGAGTGGTATACAGGCGAGGAAGGGGTACGGCCATGTTATAGGACACGTTATTTCTGTGGCGCACCGAGGCCAGTGCGCCACAGAACACGTTATTTCTGTGGTGCACCGAGGCCAGTGCGCCACATAATACGTTATTTATGTGGCGCACCAAGTGCAGTGCACCGTAGAAAAAGTAAAACCAATGATTGGCGTGACAGGGTGTGGGCCCCACCACGTTTTTGTGGCGCAGTGTTCCTGGTGCGCCACAAAATAAAATTATGTGGCGCATTCTTAAGGGTGCGCCACAGAACTAAGCTCCGCCTATAAGGGTTTTCCTACTAGTGTAGAGTGATTGTAGCGGTGCGCCACGAGTTATGATGGTCGAGATGATAGGAGCAAGACGACAAGGAAGATAACTTGGTGGATGTGAATTGAATGCTGAGCTCCATCAAGATTAATTAGTATTTTTACATAAAAGGCATTTTATGCATGGTTTTAAATTAATAAATCCCTGAGAGGTTTATGGGAAGGCACAAAGAGTATGTTTGGGTACCATCTTAAGAGTATAGTCTAGAGTTTTGGCTAAAAGTTTGAGACAACAATGAAAACTAAACAAGTAAACTAGGGATATGGCGTGTTGCGGGCTAAGTAGTAGGAATGCTCACACGGGAGGGGGGGCTTAGATGTAGTTGAATAACCGCACGAAACAGAAGGGCGAATCAATAGTTCTTAGAAGCGGACATCGCCGTTGAAAATGGGCATAGTTTCGAAGATGCAACAACGGGTTGTATGGGAAATATTGCTTCTATAGTAAAAATTATGTCTATTATTCCAAAGATCCCAATGTAGGGATTCGAAGCATAGAAAACAAAAAAATTCCTACCGCGTGAACGCAATCCAAGCCAAGATGCAATCTAGAAGATGGTAGCAACGAGGGGATGAATGAGACTAATCCTTGAAGATTTCGAAAGCCTACAAGAGGAGGCTCTCGTTGCTGCGGTAGACGATCACTTGCCGCTTTCAAAAGCGCGTAGAAGATCTTGACGGTGCCACAATCGGGCAGCACCTCCGTACTCGGTCACACGTTCGGTGTTGATGAAGACGACGTCCTTCTCCCCGTTCCAGCGGGCATCGGAAGTAGTAGATCCTCCTCGGAATCCCGGCAGCACGACGGCGTGGTGGCGGTGGTGGTGGAGAACTCCGGCAGGTCTTCGCCTATGCGCTGCGGGAGTATTATGTGGAGGAGGAGATGCTAGGGTTTGGGAGAGGGGGTGGCTAGGGCGCCGGCCATGGGCAGCCCTAGGTGGTGCGGCCAAGAGTGGCTGCCCCCTCCCTCTCCTCCTCATTATATAGGTGGAAATCCCCAAGAGTTGTGTGGTGACCCAGCATACCACTGCATGGTGTAGTATGCAAGTCTGATATAACACCAATGAAACACCGTTCCACGAGTATTATATCGCTCAGAGTGGTACAACAGAAACATATGCGGGTCCAAGGCATGTCTATAGAATTACATACGGACTCGTTACGGAAGATCAGCACAGACCCTCCTACTTTACAATGAGGTAAAACCGCAAATAAACTCCGGGAGAACGACTCGTAGTCTAATCCTAACACGAACTCTATTTGTAGAGTATTTAACTAGTTACAGAGGCTATGAATAGATTCTAGCTAAATAGGAGCTAAGTTTAGGAAGCTAGTTCCTTTCTATTGCTAATCTAGGTTTCTCCTTATTGGATGTGGTATCTGACTCCTCTGATAGGTCCTGTTTCTTGAAGTACTTGTTGACTCCTCGGCCTTCGAGTTGCACTGTAGATCCTCCATCGTGGTCTCCATATCTAAGCAGGGGATTTAAGAGTGGGATGAGTACGAGCGTACTCAACAAGTTCATTATAGGAAAGAGGTGTTTAATGCACTAGCTACAGCATTAGACCAGAAAGTCTAATACCAATGCAGGTTTTCATAACCATTTCTTCAAAAGGGTTGCTTTTATTTAGAAGAACTATGTCCGTCAGCCTTCACCGGTTTACTAGAACTTCATGGAGCTCCTTTCCGGCCGCGTTCGCAGTTCCATATCCCGGAACAGGGAGTGACAGGTCACGGTTCTTTACACTCGCGAGAGGTGTGTTGCTTTACCCATAAGAGATCTTAACCTTGGTGCCAACCGGGCATATTCCCCGTCCACACTTCCTATGGTGTGAGGCCCGGTATAAGGTCTAGCCAATCATGTTCCTCCGCTGCCTCGAACACCCACCCGTTGTTGCATGCCCCGACCCTGGGTCCTCGCCGGTCCCATTATTCCCATAGATTTCAGGGTGGACCCCGACCACGACGACAGTCTGGGATCGAACCAAACTCCTTCGCCGGTAGCTGCAACCCATCATAGACCGCAATACCGTGGGGACTTAAGGCTTCCCCAGCCTACCGCTTGTTCTTCGGGCGACAAGTGTCTACGGACAATGCCGTGGGGACTTAAGGCTTCCCCGACCTACCGCTCGCCCCCGACAGATACAAGTGTCTACGGTAAAGCGCATCCGTTGATGAACGAGAGGTGGAAACACTTTTGGCTACTCCGTCCCACTCCGGATCTTATGGTTAACACGGGTATTACGGCACAAGAATCACTGGCTACATTTGTTGTTTAATCCTAGATGGATAATAACCCTTGCAATGGAACCTCCACCATATCAACGCAATCCATGGTTCCATTGCCCACCACATAGTCATATTCATAGTTATGAAAGTAGTGGTTTTGGTTTTTATGCAATAGTGATAACCATAGTACTTTGTAAGTAATTTGATAGAAATACTCAAATGACATGAGCAAGTGATGAACTTGCCTTTCTTGACTGCAAGATTATGCAGACAAGGTCTTCGATACGTAATAACTCCAAATTCTGAAATAGCATCATCGTCCGGTAAGGACAATGTTTAAAGAACTGTCAAAGATGCTATAATGCATAATATGAGATGCAATCGTCCCGAGCGTAACCTAACCTTGATGATTTAGGATGTATGAGTTGTAAAGATTTCTTTAGGGTTGGTTGCACTTTTAGAACGATTCTCAAACAAAGTTCTTATTAGGGTTTGGTTATATTAGCATCGTAATCAAGTGATATGAGACATCGTAACAATCATACACATAAAGAATAGTGATGGAATAATATGTAAGGAACAGTTGTCAATTTTAAGTTCTACCGAACATGGTTGATGATTACTTATACTATACTTCAAAAGAATAACTTTTGAAGAACATGTTGTTTAAGAAATAATGAGTATTTCAAAGAAGGATTAGGCTTCTAAGGTTTGATTGACATTTGTACTTTAAAAGAATAACTTTTGAAGAACAGGTTAAATAAGAACAAGAACTACTATAATTAGGAGCTATGGCTTCTAGGGTTTACTTATTAGACTCATTTAGTTCTCTAATAGGAACTAGTTGGGTTCTTAAACAGAATTGGTCTATATGTAGCAAGTATTAGCAGGTTTATTACTATGATTGATTATGGGTAACATATTAAAGAATGAAGGTCAAAGTGTTGCTATAAGTTAGGGTGACGATGGCTTCACATTTGCTTCACTAAGTAATGATTAATGGCTTCTAAACTAGGGTTTTTATCACTTCTTGAATAGGGTTCAGTGGAATAGGAGCATGTGATGTGTATTACTACCAAGATTGGTACTATAGTTCATCAATATGGTTTTATTAGGGTTTGATGGTTGAGGTTGATCCTAATGGTGTGGTATTTAGGATTGATGATCAATGGTGCTAACATATTATCGAGCTAGGGTTTGCTCCTAAGTGACACTAGTGGATCATATAGGTTTAATTAGGAAGCAGAGACATGAAATAATGATCACATGTGAATTGGTTTTATTTTAATAGCTCACAAACATGGATTCATTTGTTGTTAAGTGGGGTTCTATGAGTATAGGTGAAATTCATATAATTATATGAGATAAACAACTAGGGTTTTAGAGTTGGTTCTAATATGGAATAATCCCATAAAATAATGGGACCAAAGTTCTTACTTATATAAAAACTAGGTTTCTAATTTGTGATACAATTCTTAAATAAGAATTGGTAATAAGTTTGAAATCATTAAAAACTTTGAAATAGAAATAATAATGAGTTTAACATTATATTATTTTTAAAAGAATAAAATATGATAAATACTATTAGGGTTTAGGGTTTTAATTAATATTTGAAGTATTGATCAATTAGAATTTTCATATGGTTAAACATAATCATCAAGGAATATTTGTTGTTTTATATGGCATCTTAAGGTGAAGTAATATTTAATATTTTCTTCATGTGAAGAATTGAAACAAGAATTTATCTATTTAGTTTTTAGGTTTTAATAATTTAAGCTTTAAAATTTGGTCTACTAAAATTTTAGAGGCAATTCATATTGTTGTTCTTTTAAAATTTAAGTATTTGTTATCTATTTTATCTATTTATAAAGGTCATTTTCTGGTACTTAATTCTATTTATTGTTTTTCTTTTTATCTTCTTAAATGTTTATAAGGTTTTTCTTTTCTAAAAAAAAAAATTGACCCAATGGTTTATTGGGTTGGCCCAATGGCCTGACCAACCAGGCCTGGCCCAAAGGCCCGAGTCGGTTGGGTCTAACCCAACCCGACCCCCCACTCTCTCGCTCACCAGCACCCTTACACGATCACCTCCTCACCTCACTTCCCTCTCGCGACCACCACGCCCCTGCGGCGGCGCCGCTCGCCCCCGGCCGCTCCTGGCCAACCCCGGCACCGGCGTGATGGGGCTATGGACCGCCTCGTCGAGCTCTACCCCTCTGTCCAAATCGATTTGATTTCCGTTGTCTCTCGCGGTCGCCTCGACCCCGAAACCCTAGTCAGACGCCTCCGTCGCCCGGCCAGCCGCCGGCCAAGTCTGGCGCCGCCACGCGCCTATAGAGCTCTCTCATGATCTCCTCCTTCGGATCCCCTTTGTTTGGGTACCCTTCTTCTCATACGAGCTCGCCCCCGAGGAACCCTAGCTTGGTCCTGGTTCTGCACGCCGGCACGGCCCCAGCTGCCATGCCTCCGGCTGCTCATCCCTTCGACCTCGACTACCTCCTTGATCTCTTGCTCCACTTCGACTTCCTCGACTGCAATATCGATCTCTGGCTCAGTGATGCTCGTTGCGGTGGTGTGTGGTGGTGCTGATGTACTCGGTGGAGCGGGGTGGTGTTGGTGGTGACTCATCGCCTCCGCGACGCCGGCCGGATGGCGTCTATGACTGCAACCCCGGCGTCCGTGTACTGGTGATGGTACTACAGGTGTGGTAACCTCGCCACCGGTTGGACGGTGTCGTCGACGCAACCCCGGCGCGTCGACGGCTGCGACTACGCCTCTTATACTGCTACTACTGCAATGTGAGTTAACCCCTTCTCCTCTCTGTCTATGGCCTATATTGATATGAGCATGTGCTCTGTAAGCTCGTCATGGTAATGCTTAATACTCTAGCGCTGAATGAACCATGTTCTGGTAGTTGATGCAAGTGTTATGGCTTCCTGTGAGTGTGGTTTGAGCTGACCAAGCTTATTTGTTTAATATGGCTTGGTTGTGACTATACACCACTTGGTTGGTCTGGAAGTCATTTTCTGGACCCCAAGTAATTCGCTACAGCTTGTGGATGAATAACTAGTTGCTCTAGTTGCTGTGATATATTTGTGATGCCCCTGTTTGGATGAGGTATTCACCCAGGCATATGTGTGATCTGCTGTGACTTAATACTGATGAAACTGAATCTGGATAGTTCAATCAACTGGAATAATTCAGCTATACCCATGTGTAGCTTATTACTGAATATGGGAATGTGAGAGACATTTAGATTTGCTTGCAGATTGGTGATGTACCTGATGGTTGACTTGTGCTTTGGTGCTACTGTTTTAATTGTGCTTCAATTCCAGGCTGTTGTTACTGGTACCTAGATCATGTGCATACATGATCAGAGTCAAGTTTATGTTGGTGGTGTATTGAGATGCGTCCAATGGACATATCTGCTGTTTATAGATGGATGATTTATATGATGGCTTAATTACTGGTGCTTAGGCTGATGATCTTGTAGCTTAGTGTTGATGTCCTTTCTTTCTTTGCATAAGTGCCCATGTGCTTCTTACTAACATAATTATCATGTGGTGCCTCAAATGAGTGTGCACAAGATAATGATATGTTGGATTAGAATCTTGTGTTGTAGGTGCTTATGTAAGGTTAGAAATAGGCATTAATCATGCTGTAGGGTCAGATGATGCAATCTGTCCCTCTCAAACTACTGATGTTGCTTGAGTTATTTTTTTAATGGACAGATCTCTATTTTCTTTAGCCGATGATGCAAAGGCTGAGGCATTAATTAATACTAAGAACAGATACTGCTTGTGCCTTTTTATTTCTCAGTGATGAGACTGGCATAGCACTTCTATGCCATTCTGAGAGAAATCCATCTCTCTATCCTCCTAGGTGAAGACCTAGTAGAAGGGTAGTGAGATGGTTTATTGTAGATACTCCCCTTATTCCCCTGGTGTGACTATGCAAATTAAGAACAGATGCCATGCTTAACTTGTTGCCTAATACCCGCTGTTGGAGAGTTGCTTTATCTTGCTTGATGTTGATCTGGCTTTGTTGCTGATCTTGGCGTCCACCTCCCCCATGGGTTGTGCCTGCTCCTCCTGGGCTCATATTGTCACCATGGTTCCCCTTGCAACTTCAGTCATGATCTTGATATTGATTTCCTAGATGGTTGCCTGGGAAGGATTTGTGGTTTTGGCTGTTGAACTGAATTTGATGTTCTTGGATGAGCTGGGGAATAGTCGATGGATTGATCTTGTGCTGAGCTAAGCAGCTGTGTGCTTGCAAGGAAATCCTCTTTTATATGGTGTCCTGGATGTGTGCTTGGCCGACACCTAAGCACATGCATGTGTGTTGTGAGCTGCCTGTTTGCATGGTTCAAGTTTCAACACTGATACATCTCCCCTAGTGGATGTGCTCGGCTGATGAAAAGATCTGCCTTTTCAACCTCTCTTTATATTTGACATGGCCACTTGGCTTTATTTCTATTTTGTGTCTTCTTTGTTTGTCTTGCAGGTGCTCAAGCTAAACAAGAAATGCTTGAAGAATTTACTAGTTTAGCCATTTGTAATACTTTGTAATTTTTCATTTTCCTTTTTCAATTATTCACTTTCTGTAATGTTTTGTAATAATTATAATTCAAGTGAATATTGTAAATGACAATGTATATTGTGTGTTAATCAATAAAGCTCAAGTTTTCCCTAATGAGCTTTTGATATATTATCTATTCTTTTATATTTCTTCATTTTCCAATTTCTATAGTTGTTGATTGGATTGTTCATAATTTGATTTATGATATATCAAATTGAAGTTTGAATTTGAAATTCAAACCTAACTTGTTTGAATTCAATCATACAATTTGAAGTCGATTAAGAAATGTTCCCCTCTCTTCTCGGAACCCTAAGTGAATTTAGGATAGGTCCAAGTTTATCGCACTCTCGAAACCCTTAACTCTATCTGGTGTCGAGAGAGAAACTTGTTCCCCCTTATGGGTGTAGTTTTATAAATAAGCGCGAAATTTCCCCAGATTTTCCATGCATGAATGCAATGCACACATCTGTTTCTTCTATTTTTGTAACCCCAAAACCTGGGACATTACAAGTTGTAGTCCAAGTCTTCGAATAAGACCCCAACAACAAAACCTCTCAAAAGTGGGAAACCTACTCAAGGAGGGAGTCCTACCCAAGGTGGGACTCCCACCTTTCCTTTAGGTGGGGTGGCCGGCCACCTATGGTGGAGTCCACCTGGGACTCCACCCCCTTAGGGATGGCCGGCCATGCTAGGTGGAGTCCCTCCGGGACTCCACTTTCCATGGTGATTTCTTCCGGACTTTTCTAGAACCTTCTAGAACCTGCCATAAATGCACCGGATCATTTCCAAACTTGGAATATGACTTCCTATATATGAATCTTATTCTCCGGACCATTCCGGACCTCCTCGTGATGTCCTAGATCCCATCCGAGACTCCGAAAAAACTTCGAACTCCATTCCATATTCCATATCTACTTAAACGACATCAAACCTTAAGTGTGTCACCCTACGGTTCGCGAACTATGCGGACATGGTTGAGACCTCTCTCTCCGACCAATAACCAATAGCGGGATCTGGAGATCCATAATGGCTCCCACATATTCAACGATGACTTTAGTGATCGACTGAACCATTTACATACGATACCGATTCCCTTTGTCACGCGATATTTTACTTGTCCGAGGTTTTATCATCGATATCTCTATACCTTGTTCAACCTCGTCTCCTGACAAGTACTCTTTACTCGTACTGTGGTATGTGGTCTCTTATGAACCATTCATATGCTTGCAAGCTAATTAGACGACATTCCACCGAGAGGGCCCGGAGTATATCTATACGTCATCGGGATGGAAAAATCCCACTGTTGATCCATATGCCTCAACTCATATTTTCCGGATACTTAATCCCACCTTTATAACCACCCATTTACGCAGTGGCGTTTGATGTAATCAAAGTACTCTTCCGGTATAAGTGATTTACATGACCTCATGGTCGAAAGGACTAGGTAACTATGTATCGAAAGCTTATAGCAAATAACTTAATGACGTGATCTTATGCTATGCTTAATTGGGTGTGTCCATTACATCATTCACATAATGACATAACCTTGTTATTAATAACATCCAATGTTCATGATCATGAAACTATGATCATCTATTAATCAACAAGCTAGTTATACAAGAGGCTTACTAGGGACTCCTTGTTGTTTACATAACACACATGTATCAATGTTTCGGTTAATACAATTATAGCATGGTATGTAAACATTATCATAAACACAAAGATATATTATAATAACCATTTATTATTGCCTCTTGGGCATATCTCCAACACTCTCCCACTTGCACTAGAGTCAATAATCTAGTTTACATTTGTAAAGATATAACACCTTGGCCTTCCGGTGCTTTATCATGTTTTGCTTACGGGAGAGGTTTTAGTCAACGGATTTGACACGCTCAGAAACGTATGTATTTTGCAATTCATTTGCGTCTCAATGCATCACTCATTTTCCAAATGAGTCGGCATTAAATATGTTTGGTCTTCTTGGTGGAACCTTAATTTCGCGGTCTGAAATATGTCACTAATATTGTCATACACAATATAGCTTCAAAGTTCTGACACTATCGGAACTATACCAAGTTCTCAAAGAACCTCTTAACTTAACATCCTCAGTCATTGTCAAAACAATGACATACTCTGCCTTCGTTTGTAGAATCCGTCACAATATTTAGAACTCTTCTAAATCTAGCATAGACAACTTCTAGCTCATTGTGCTACCTTTTAATCAACACTTAGCCTAATTGAGATTTGAAATACATTTTTATATGTGACCAAACTAATATCGGTGCAACAACTTACAGCGATTTGTTTGTCATTTCTCCATACAAAACTATATATATATCCTTGGTTCTTCTTAAGTACTCAAGAATATTCTTACTGTTTTTCAATGATTATCATATGAATCATTCTGGTACATGCTCATAACACTTTTAGAGCACAGGACATCTGATTGTGTACATTTTATTCGTGATCTATAATCACTCATGTGTTTTTACTCATTGAGTGTCAGATACACTCAAGTCTTGTTAAACCTTCACATGACAAGAACATTTTCTTAATATTTCTATATTGAACTACTTCAATATCCATTCTATGTACTTTGACTTAAACTTTATTATGTGTTTCAATCTATCTTCATAGATCTTGACACTAAATTTGTTTCAGTCCATATCCTTTCATTGAAGTTAATTTCTCAATGAAACCTTTTTAATCAAGTATATAATTACATCATTTATAACCAACTATATGTCATCTACATAAAGTATTATAAATATGTCTCAGCGCTCCCACTTAATTTCTTGCAAATGCAAGCCTCTTCATCGCCTCTGATGAAATCAAAAACTCTTTGACTATTTCATCCGGTGAAGATTCCAACTCCGCGATACTCACTTCATCCAATTGAAGTTCGTATACCTATCTAGTATTCCACGGACTAGCAAAACTCTTGGTTGTATCTTGTATACACCTTTAATACACATTTCTGTTAAGTAATGTATTTTGCCATCCTACTATCATATCTCATAAAAGAAATATGTAGCGATTACTAGAATAATCCACATAGACTATAAGCATCACTACGGAAGATCTAATCTTATCATAGTCAATTCTTTGAACTTTGTCGTAAACTACTTTTCGACAAGTCGAGCTTCTTCAAGGATATTCCATCCAAGTCCATCAATTTTATAGATCCATTTACTTTCAAAAAGTATCTATCTTGGATTTCATGGCGTACAGCCATTTTAACGGAGTCAGGGCCCATCATAACTTCTTTGTTTGTAGTTGGTTTATCATTGTTCAAAATCAATCCTTTGTCCACAAATCATTTATTTGATCACAAAGTAAACCATACCTACAAGGTTCAATAAGTACTTCGATCTCCATGGCTAAAACACTTTGTAGTCATGAGAGCCATGATCGTCGTGGCCGCTTCCGGAACTAATTTCCGATGCTGCGCTACTCTGATCATTATGCTCAGCTTCACAAACCTTATCAAGTTCTATTGTCCTCCCACTCAAATACTTCGCTAGAAAACAATTTCTTGGAAATAAGCAAGTAACATTAACAAACACTTTTGTCTTTTACTTCATAGTAGAAAGAATTCCCAATCAATTCTTTGGGATAACCAGCAAAGACATTCATTCGATTTTTGTTGTAAACTCTTAGACCAAAATTTAAAGAAAGGACTATTAGGGTTTATACCCATGCCATAACTTGTATGGTGTCATTTCAACGGATCATGATGATGCTCTATTTAGTGTAAAAGAGGTAGTCTCTAAAGCATAATCCACAAAAATATAATGGCGTCATTAATATTTTATCTCATCATTAATCCAACAAGGTTTGGATACATCTCTCAGATACTATATCATCATTATGATACTCCAAAAAATGTGAGTTGTAGAACAATTTCATGACTCTCTTAGATGTTCGCTAAAACTCGTAATTCAAATATTTCCACCATGATCCAATCATAGATATTTGACTTTTCTATTACGATGATTTCCACTTCATGCTGAAATTTGAATCCATTCAAAAGTTTCAAACTTCTTCCTTATCGAATATATCCACATATATATACTCAATTCATTGTTGGAAGTTTTTATGAAGTAGAAGAATCTCCCGCACACAACTATGCCTAGTGAACCACATACATCATCATATATGTTTCCACTAAGTTAGTTGCCCATTCAACTCTTGGCCTATGAACGGTATTTTAGTCATTCTCTTTAGAAAAGATTTGCAAGCGCCAGAAGATTCAAAAATCGAATGACTCCAAAAATCCATTTGAATGGAGTTCCTTCATGCGTTCCTTTCTAACATGACCTAAATGGCGGTTCCATAAATAAGTGGAATTCAAATCAATTGCCTTATGGCATTTTAGCGTCAGTATTACGTGTGTTTGTGTTTCACCATTAAGATTTATAATAACTTATCCATCGTACATGGAGTAATGTCATAATTTGAACAACTCATTATTTTCATTTGACCAGAGCAAAATAACAATTATTAAGTTCTTTATTATAAATTCTAAGGGCTAGATAGAATGCCAACGATGAACATAATAACACTTTATTTTTGTTCCAGACGTGCATACCTATCATATTCCTTGTCATTCACTTAGGCCATTGTATTCTTGTATTGCGTTGTTTTGTATGACACTTCATACCAACCAATATGGTACAAATACCCAAGAATTTCATTGTGTGACCAAACGAGGAAGACATCCATAACATGTATATCATTTATATACACTGAGCTAGACTTTCTAGTCTTTTCTTTCTTTACGCCAATAATCTTTTGTAGTTTCTCTTTTAGCTTTCCTCATTATTCAGAAAAACACTTCAACATCAATAACTTCTAGGTTTGTTGGTCAAATACCAATAACCTTGAGGTTCTTACTTTGAAGTTGATCATCATATGACAAGTGTTCCGGATTTCACTATTAGTAACCTTGTAATATGATGAACAATTTCACTCATAATTTTATCCATTGTATCATGATGACTTTCCGAGACCATGGCTGTACATGCTAGGCTCGTAAAGTTTAACCTTAGTATTCGCATGTGCAAATCTGGCTTGCACCCGTTGCATGCACTCGTAGAATCTATAACACCCGATCATCACGAGATGCTTCGAAACGACGAGTCTTAGCAACGGTGCATACTAAGGACGGTCACTTCATAGATATGCGAATATCTTTAGTGTCCAACTTAGTTGGAGGATTGGGACGCCGGGCGTCTTCAACCTTCGTACATTCCCATAAAACTTATGAGTTTATGTAGTCTCACTAGATTATATTCTATCATCTTGCAATAAGGTCTTAGATATCACATATATCTCATACCTTGCTTATTTACGAAAACTAAATTTTCAGCTCCTTACTTTTTCAAACAGATTTGAACTTCAAGTTTCATGGAGACAAGATAACTTTAGGTACTAATTGAAAACACAACTCTTTGAATCAACAATGTGAGGTTTACTAAAAGTTCGCAATAGGACTTAATCATTTCTTGATTCTTTAACAATACGGTACCAGTCCGTTAAGTTTCTTGTCAGACTTAACAGTATTTCTATCTCAATTTCAATACTAGCGCATGGTAGAAAACGGATGCCAATACTACAAAATTAATTCAAAATACTGCTTAGACTATGTTTATGATAATTAGTTCATGTTTTAATCTAATTACTAATGAACTCCCACTTAATACAACATCCCTCATAGTCGTTAAGTGGTACACGATCCAAATCCACTACACCAAAACCGATCATCACGTGAGATGATGTAGCTTCAATAGTGAACATCAATATGTTGATCATATCATCCATATGACTCGTGTTCAACCTTTCGGTTTCCGTTGTCCGAGGCCATGTCTGTACATGCTAGGCTCGTCAAGCAAACCCAAGTATTCTGCGTGTGCAACATGGCTTACACCCGTTGTATGTAATCGTTGAGTCTATCACATCCGATCATCACGAGATGCTTTGAAACAACGAACTATATCAACGGTGCATACGAGGGGAGAACACTTTATTATCTTGATATTAATGTAAGGGATCATCTTATAATGCTACCGTCGCGTTCTAAGCAAAATAAGATGCATAAAGGATTAACATCACATGCAATTCATATGTGATATGATATGACCCTTTAGTCTTTGCGCCTTTGATCTTCATCTCCAAAGCACGGACATGATCTCCATCATCAACGGGCATGATCTCCATCATCGTCGGCGTAGCGTCAAGGTCCATGGCGCCGTCTTCATGGTTGTTCACCTCATGTAGCAACTATTACAACTACTTTGAAATACTACTCAACATGAAATTTAAAGACAACCATAAGGCTCACTGCCGGTTGCCACAATACAATAATGATCATCTCGTACATATCATCATCATCACATCGTAGCCATATCACATCACCAAACCCTGCAAAAACAAGTTAGACGTCTCTAATTTGGTTTGCATATTTTACGTGGTTTAGGGTTTTCGAGTAAGATCCAATCTACCTACGAACATGAACCACAACGGTGATACTAGTGTTATCAATAGAAAGAGTAAATTGAATCTTCACTACGGTGGGAGAGACAGACACCCGCAAAGCCACTTATGCAATACAAGTTGCATGTCGAACGTGGAGCAAGTCTCATGAACGCGGTCATGTAAAGTTAGCCCGAGCCGCTTCATCCCACCATGCCGCAAGATGCAAAGTACTCGAACTAAAGACAACAAAGCATCAACGCCCACAAAATAATTGTGTTCTACTCGTGCAACCAATCTATGCATAGACACGGCTCTGATACCATTGTAGGGTTTCGAAGCATAGAAAACAAAAAATTTCCTACCGCGTGAACGCAATCCAAGCCAAGATGCAATCTAGAAGATGGTAGCAACGAGGGGATGAACGAGACTAACCCTTGAAGATTTCCAAAGCCTACAAGAGGAGGCTCTCGTTGCTGCGGTAGACGATCACTTGTCGCTTTCAAAAGCGCGTAGAAGATCTTGACGGTGCCACAATCGGGCAGCACCTCCGTACTCGGTCACACGTTCGGTGTTGATGAAGACGACGTCCTTCTCCCTGTTCCAGCGGGCAGCGGAAGTAGTAGATCCTCCTCGGAATCCCGGCAGCACGATGGCGTGGTGGCGGTGGTGGTGGAGAACTCCGGCAGGGCTTCGCCTATGCGCTGCGGGAGTATTATGTGGAGGAGGAGAGGCTAGGGTTTGGGGAAAGGGGTGGCTAGGGCGCCGGCCATGGGCAGCCCTAGGTGGTGCGGCCAAGTGTGGCTACCCCCCCTCTCCTCCTCATTATATAGGTGGAAATCCCAAGAGTTGTAGTCCAAGTCTTCGAATAAGACCCCAACAACAAAACCTCCCAAAAGTGGGAAACCTACTCAAGGAGGGAGTCCTACCCAAGGTGGGACTCCCACCTTTCCTTTAGGTGGGGTGGCCGGCCACCTATGGTGGAGTCCACCTGGGACTCCACCCCCTTAGGGCTGGCCGGCCATGCTAGGTGGAGTCCCTCTTTCCATGGTGATATCTTCCGGACTTTTCTAGAACCTTCTAGAACCTGCCATAAATGCACCGGATCATTTCCAAACTTGGAATATGACTTCCTATATATGAATCTTATTCTTCGGACCATTTCGGACCTCCTCGTGATGTCCTGGATCCCATCCGAGACTCCGAACAAAACTTCGAACTCCATTCCATATTCCATATCTACTTAAACGACATCAAACCTTAAGTGTGTCATCCTACGGTTCGCGAACTATGCGCACATGGTTGAGACCTCTCTCTCCGACCAATAACCAATAGCGGGATCTTGAGATCCATAATGGCTCCCACATATTCAACGATGACTTTAGTGGTCGACTGAACCATTTACATACGATACTGATTCCCTTTGTCACGCGATATTTTACTTGTCCGAGGTTTGATCATCGGTATCTCTATACCTTGTTCAACCTCGTCTCCTGACAAGTACTCTTTACTCGCATCTTGTGGTATGTGGTCTCTTATGAACCATTCATATGCTTGCAAGCTAATTAGACGACATTCCACCGAGAGGGCCCAGAGTATATCTATCCGTCATCGGGATGGACAAATCCCACTGTTGATCCATATGCCTCAACTCATATTTTCCAGATACTTAATCCCACCTTTATAACTGTTGGAGATATGCCCAAGAGGCAATAATAAAATGGTTATTGTAATATATCTTTGTGTTTATGATAATGTTTACATACCATGCTATAATTGTATTAACCGAAACATTGATACATGTGTGTTATGTAAACAACAAGGAGTCCCTAGTAAGCCTCTTGTATAACTAGCTTGTTGATTAATAGATGGTCATGGTTTCGTGATCATGAACATTGGATGTTATTAATAACAAGGTTATGTCATTAATGAATGATGTAATGGACACACCCAATTAAGCGTAGCATAAGATCACGTCATTAAGTTATTTGCTATA
The DNA here is from genome assembly GCF_022539505.1 of Lolium rigidum. Taxonomy (NCBI): domain Eukaryota; kingdom Viridiplantae; phylum Streptophyta; class Magnoliopsida; order Poales; family Poaceae; genus Lolium; species Lolium rigidum. The sequence continues at coordinate 177,109,713 of NC_061510.1, forward strand.
AGCTTTTCGATACATAGTTACCTAGTCCTTTCGACCATGAGATCATGTAAATCACTTATACCGGAAAGGTACTTTGATTACATCAAACGCCACTCGCGTAAATGGGTGGTTATAAAGGTGGGATTAAGTATCCGGAAAGTATGAGTTGAGGCATATGGATCAACGAGTGGGATTTGTCCATCCCGATGACGGATAGATATACTCTGGGCCCTCTCGGTGGAATGTCGTCTAAATAGCTTGCAAGCATATGAATGGTTCATAAGAGACCACATACCACGGTACGAGTAAAGAGTACTTGTCATGATACTAGGTTGAACGAGGTATAGAGATAACGATGATCAAACCTCGGACAAGTAAAATATCGCGTGACAAAGGGAATCGGTATCGTATGTGAATGGTTCAGTCGATCATTAAAGTCATCGTTGAATATGTGGGAGCCATTATGGATCTCCAGATCCCTCTATTGGTTATTGGTCAGAGAGAGGTCTCAACCATGTCTGCATAGTTCGCGAACCGTAGGGTGACACACTTAAGGTTTGATGTCGTTTAAGTAGATATGGAATAAGGAATGGAGTTCGAAGTTTTGTTCGGAGTCTCGGATGGGATCCAGGACATCACGAGGAGGTCCGGAATGGTCCGGAGAATAAGATTCATATATAGGAAGTCATATTCCAAGTTTGGAAATGATCCGGTGCATTTATGGCAGGTTCTAGAAGGTTCTAGAAAAGTCCGGAAGAAATCATCATGGAAAGTGGAGTCCCGGAGGGACTCCACCTTGCATGGCCAGCCAAACCCTAAGGGGTGGAGTCCCGGGTGGACTCCACCATAGGTGGCCGGCCACCCCACCTAAGGGAAAGGTGGGAGTCCCACCTTGGGTAGGACTCCCCCTTGAGTAGGTTTCCCACCTATGGGAGGTTTTGTTGTTGGGGTCTTATTCGAAGACTTGGACTACAACTCTTGGGGATTTCCACCTATATAATGAGGAGGAGAGGGAGGGGGCAGCCACTCTTGGCCGCACCACCTAGGGCTGCCCATGGCCGGCGCCCTAGTCACCCCCTCTCCCCAAACCCTAGCCTCTCCTCCTCCACATAATACTCCCGCAGCGCATAGGCGAAGCCCTGCCGGAGTTCTCCACCACCACCGCCACCACGCCGTCGTGCTGCCGGGATTCCGAGGAGGATCTACTACTTCCGCTGCCCGCTGGAACGGGGAGAAGGACGTCGTCTTCATCAACACCGAACGTGTGACCGAGTACGGAGGTGCTGCCGGATTGTGGCACCATCAAGATCTTCTACGCGCTTTTGCAAGCGGCAAGTGATCGTCTACCGCAGCAACGAGAGCCTACTCTCGTATGCTTTGGAAATCTTCAAGGGTTAGTCTCGTTCATCCCCCCGTTGCTCCCATCTTCTAGATTGCATCTTGGCTTGGATTGCGTTCTCGCGGTAGGAAATTTTTGTTTTCTATGCTACGAATCCCTACAGTGGTATCAGAGCCGTGTCTATGCATAGATGGTTGCACGAGTAGAACACAATTGTTTTGTGGGCGTTGATGCTATGTTGTCTTTAGTTCGAGTACTTTGCATCTTTGCGGCATGGTGGGATGAAGCGGCTCGGGCTAACTTTACATGACCGCGTTCATGAGACTTGCTCCACGTTCGACATGCAACTTGTATTGCATAAGTGGCTTTGCGGGTGTCTGTCTCTCCCACCATAGTGAAGATTCAATTTACTCTTTCTATTGACAACACTAGTATCACCGTTGTGGTTCATGTTCGTAGGTAGATTGGATCTTACTCGAAAACCCTAAACCACGTAAAATATGCAAACCAAATTAGAGACGTCTAACTTGTTTTTGCAGGGTTTGGTGATGTGATATGGCCATGATGTGATGATGAATATGTATGAGATGATCATTATTGTATTGTGGCAACCGGCAGAGCCTTATGGTTGTCTTTAAATTTCATGTTGAGTAGTATTTTAAAGTAGTTGTAATAGTTGCTACATGAGGTGAACAACCATGAAGACGGCGCCATGGACCTTGACGCTACGCCGACGATGATGGAGATCATGCCCGTTGATGATGGAGATCATGTCCGTGCTTTGGAGATGAAGATCGAAGGCGCAAAGACTAAAGGGCCATATCATATCACATATGAATTGCATGTGATGTTAATCCTTTATGCATCTTATTTTGCTTAGAACGCGACGGTAGCATTATAAGATGATCCCTCACATTAATATCAAGATAATAAAGTGTTCTCCCCTCGTATGCACCGTTGCACGGCTCGTCGTTTCAAAGCATCTCGTGATGATCGGATGTGATAGACTCAACGTTCACATACAACGGGTGTAAGCTATGTTGCACACGCGGAATACTTGGGTTTGCTTGACGAGCCTAGCATGTACATACATGGCCTCGGGACAACGGAAACCGAAAGGTTGAACATGAGTCATATGGATGATATGATCAACATGCCGATGTTCACCATTGAAGCTACATCATCTCACGTGATGATCGGTTTTGGTGTAGTGGATTTGGATCGTGTACCACTTAACAACTATGAGGGATGTTGTATTAAGTGGGAGTTCATTAGTAATTAGATTAAAACATGAACTAATTATCATGAACATAGTCTGAGTAGTATTTTGAATTAATTTTGTAGTATTGGCATCTGTTTTCTTCCATGCGCTAGTCTTGTAATTGAGATTGAAATACTGTTAAAATCTGACAAGAAACTTTACAGACTGGTACCGTATTGTTAAAGTATCAAGAAATGATTAAGTCCCATTGCAAACTTTTAGTAAACCTATGGTTTCAATTAGTACCTAAAGTCATCTTGTCTCCGTGAAACTTGAAGTTCAAATCAGTTTGAAATATAAGGAGCTGGAAATTTTGTTTTCAGAAATAAGCAAGGTATGAGATATATGTGATATCTAAGACCTTATTGCAAGATGATAGAATATAACCTAGTGAGACTACATAAACTCATAAGTTTTATGGGAATGTACGAAGGTTGAAAGACGCCAGACGTCCCAATCCTCCAACTAAGTTGGGCACTAACGATATTCACATATCCATGAAGTGATCGTCCTTAGTATGCACCGTTGCTAAAACTCGTCGTTTCGAATACTGAGGTATAGATGCTACGTATGCATACAACGGGTGCAAGCCAAATTTGCACATGCGAATACTGAGGTTAAACTTTACGAGCCTAGCATGTACAGACATGGTCTCTGAAAGTGATGGATAAAATTATGAGTGAAACTGTTCATCATATTACAAAGTTACTAAAAGTGAAATCTGGAACACTTGTCATATGATGATCAACTTTAAAGTAAGAACCTCATGGTTATTTGTATTTGACCAATGGACCTAGAAGTTATTGAAGGTGAAGTGTTTTCTGAGAATGAGGAAAGCTAAAAGAGAAACTACAAAAGATATTTTGGCAGAAAGAAAGAAAATACTAGAAGGTCTAGTTCAGGTGTATATAAATGATATACATGTTATGGATGTATTCCTTGTTTGGTCACATAATGAAATTCTTGGGTATTTGTACCATATTGGTTAGTATGAGATATCATACAGTACAACGCAATACAAGAATACGATGGCCTAAGTGACTGATAAGGAATATGGTAATAATGCACGTCTGGAACATAATAAAGTGTTATTATGTTTGTCGTTGGCATTCTACCTAGCCCTTAGAATTTATAATAAAGAACTTAATAATTGTTATTTTGCTCTGGTCAAATGAAAACAATGAGTTGTTCAAATTATGACCTTACTCCATGTACGATGGATAAGTTATTATAAATCTTAATGGTGAAACACACATACATAACACTGACGCTAATATGTCGTAAGGCAAATGATTTGATATCCACTTATTTATGGAACCGCCATTTAGGTCATGTTGGAAAGGAACGCATGAAGAAACTCCATGCAAATGGATTATTGGAGTCATTTGATTTTTGAATCATTTGGCGCTTGCAAATCTTTTCTAAAAAGAATGACTGAAATACCGTTCATAGGCCAAGATTTGAACGGGCAACTAACTTAGTGGAAACATACATGATGATGTATATGGTTCACTCGGGCATAGTTGTGTGCGGGAGATTCTTCTACTTCATGAAAACTTCCAACAATGAATTGAGTATATATATGTGGATATATTTGATAAGGAAGAAGTTTGAAACATTTGAATGGATTCAAATAAATTTCAGCATGAAGTGGAAATCATCGTAATAGAAAAGTCAAATATCTATGATTGGATCATAGTGGAAATATTTGAATTACTAGTTTTAGCGAACATCTAAGAGAGTTATGAAATTGTTCTATAACTCACGTTTCTTGGAGTATCATAGTGATGATGGAGTATCCGAGAGATGTATCCAAACCATGTTGGATCAATGATGAGATAAAATATTGATGCCATTATATTTTTGTGGATTATGCTTTAGAGACTACCGCTTTTACACTAAATAGAGCATCATCATGATCCGTTGAAATGACACCATACAAGTTATGGCATGGGTATAAAACCTAATAGTCCTTTCTTTAAATTTTGGTCTAAGAGTTTACAACCAAAATCGGATGAATGTCTTTGTTGGTTATCCCAAAGAATTGATAGGGAATTCTTCCCACTATGAAGTAAAAGACAAAAGTGTTTGTTAATGTTACTTGCTTATTTCCAAGAAATTGTTTTCTAGCGAAGTATTTGAGTGGGAGAACAATAGAACTTGATAAGGTTTATGAACCTGAGCATAATGATCAGAGTAGCGCAGCATCGGAAATTTGTTCCGGAAGCGGCCACAACGATCATGGCTCCCATGACTGCAAAGTGTTTTAGCCATGGAGATCGAATTACTTATTGAACCTTGTAGTTATGGTTTACTTTGTGATCAAATAAATGATTTGTGGACAAAGGATTGATTTGGAACAATGATAAACCAACTACATACAAAGAAGTTATGATGGGCCCTGACTCCGTTAAAATGGCTTTGCGCCATGAAATCCAAGATAGATGGATATTTTTTTGAAAGTAAATGGATCTATAAAATTGATGGACTTGGATGGAATATCCTTGATGAAGCTTGACTTGTCGAAAAATTGTTTACGACAAAGTTCAAAAAATTGACTACGATAAGATTAGATCTTCCGTAGCAATGCTTATAGTCTATGTGGATTATTCTAGTAATCACTACATATTTCTTTTATGAGATATGCTAGTAGGATGGAAAAATACATTACTTAACAGAAGTGGGTATTAAAGGTGTATACAAGATACAAACCAAGAGTTTTGCTAGTCCGTGAAATACTAGATAGGTATACGAACTTCAATTGGATGAAGTGAGTATCGCGGAGTTGGAATCTTCACCGGATGAAATAGTCAAAGAGTTTTTGATTTCATCGTAGACGATGAAGAGGCTTGCATTTGCAAGAAATTAAGTGGAGCGCTGAGACATATTTATAATACTTTATGTAGATGACATATAGTTGGTTATAAATAATGTAATTATACACTTGATTATAAAAGGTTTCATTGAGAATTAACTTCAATAAAAGGATATGGACTGAAACAAATTTAGTGTCAAGATCTATGAAGATAGATTGAAACACATAATAAGTTTAAGTCAAAGTACATAGAATGGATATTGAAGTAGTTCAATATAGAAATATTAAGAAGGTGTTCTTTTCATGCGAAGGTTTACCAAGACTTGAGTGTAATTGACACTCAATGAGTAAAAACACATGGGTGATTATAGATCACGAATAATATGTACACAATCAGATGTCATGTGCTCTTAAAAGTGTCATGAGTATGTACCAGAACGATTCATGTGATGATCATTGAAAAACAGTAAGAATATTCTTGAGTACTTAAGAAGAACCTAGGATATATAAATATAATTTTGTATGAAGAAATGACAAAAAAATCGCTGTAAGATGTTACACCGATATTGGTTTTGTCACATATAAAAATGAAATTCAAATCTCAATTAGGCTAAGTGTTGTTTAAAAGGTAGCACAATGCTAGATTTAGAAGAGTTCTAAATATTGTGACGGATTCTACAAACGAAGGCATAGTATGTCATTGTTTTGACAATGACTCGAGGATGTTTAAGTCGAAGAGTTCTTTGAGAACTTGGTGTAGTTCCGATAGTGTCAGAACTTTGAAGCTGTATTGTGTATGACAATATTAGTGACATATTTCAGACCGCGGAATTAAGGTTCCACCAGAGGACTGAACATATAAGATTAATGCCGACTCATTTGGAAAATGAGTGATGCGTTGAGACGCAAATGAATTGCAAAATACATACGTTTCTGAGCATGTCAGATCCGTTGACTAAAACCTCTCCCGTGAGCAATACATGATAAAGCACCGGAAGGCCAAGGTGTTATATCTTTACAAATGAAAACTAGATTATTGACTCTAGTGCAAGTGGGAGACTGTTGGAGATATGCCCAAGAGGCAATAATAAAATGGTTATTATAATATATCTTTGTGTTTATGATAATGTTTACATACCATGCTATAATTGTATTAACCGAAACATTGATACATGTGTGTTATGTAAACAACAAGGAGTCCCTAGTAAGCCTCTTGTATAACTAGCTTGTTGATTAATAGATGGTCATGGTTTCGTGATCATGAACATTGGATGTTATTAATAACAAGGTTATGTCATTAATGAATGATGTAATGGACACACCCAATTAAGCGTAGCATAAGATCATGTCATTAAGTTATTTGCTATAAGCTTTTCGATACGTAGTTACCTAGTCCTTTCGACCATGAGATCATGTAAATCACTTATACCGAAAAGTTACTTTGATTACATCAAACACCACTGCGTAAATGGGTGGTTATAAAGGTGGGATTAAGTATCCGGAAAGTATGAGTTGAGGCATATGGATCAACAGTGGGATTTGTCCATCCCGATGACGGATAGATATACTCTGGGCCCTCTCGGTGGAATGTCATCTAAATAGCTTGCAAGCATATGAATGGTTCATAAGAGACCACATACCATGGTACGAGTAAAGAGTACTTGTCATGAGACTAGGTTGAACGAGGTATAGAGATACCGATGATCAAACCTCGGACAAGTAAAATATCGCGTGACAAAGGGAATCGGTATCGTATGTGAATGGTTCAGTCGATCACTAAAGTCATCGTTGAATATGTGGGAGCCATTATGGATCTCCGGATCCCTCTATTGGTTATTGGTCGGAGAGAGGTCTCAACCATGTCTCGCATAGTTCGCGAACCGTAGGGTGACACACTTAAGGTTTGATATCGTTTAAGTAGATATGGAATAAGGAATGGAGTTCGAAGTTTTGTTCGGAGTCTCGGATGGGATCCAGGACATCACGAGGAGGTCCGAATGGTCCGGAGAATAAGATTCATATATAGGAAGTCATATTCCAAGTTTGGAAATGATCCGGTGCATTTATGGCAGGGTTCTAGAAGGTTCTAGAAAAGTCCGGAAGAAATCATCATGGAAAGTGGAGTCCCGGAGGGACTCCACCTTGCATGGCCAGCCAAACCCTAAGGGGTGGAGTCCCGGTGGACTCCACCATAGGTGGCCGGCCACCCCACCTAAGGGAAAGGTGGGAGTCCCACCTTGGGTAGGACTCCCCCTTGAGTAGGTTTCCCACCTATGGGAGGTTTTGTTGTTGGGGTCTTATTCGAAGACTTGGACTACAACTCTTGGGGATTTCCACCTATATAATGAGGAGGAGAGGGAGGGGGCAGCCACTCTTGGCCGCACCACCTAGGGCTGCCCATGGCCGGCGCCCTAGTCACCCCCTCTCCCCAAACCCTAGCCTCTCCTCCTCCACATAATACTCCCGCAGCCGCATAGGCGAAGCCCCGCCGGAGTTCTCCACCACCACCGCCACCACGCCGTCGTGCCGCCGGGATTCCGAGGAGGATCTACTACTTCCGCTGCCCGCCGGAACGGGGAGAAGGACGTCGTCTTCATCAACACCGAACGTGTGACCGAGTACGGAGGTGCCGCCGGATTGTGGCACCGTCAAGATCTTCTACGCGCTTTTGCAAGCGGCAAGTGATCGTCTACCGCAGCAACGAGAGCCTACTCTCGTAGGCTTTGGAAATCTTCAAGGGTTAGTCTCGTTCATCCCCTCGTTGCTCCCATCTTCTAGATTGCATCTTGGCTTGGATTGCGTTCTCGCGGTAAGAAATTTTTTGTTTTCTATGCTACGAATCCCTACAATAACCACCCATTTACGCAGTGGCGTTTGATGTAATCAAAGTACCCTTCCGGTATAAGTGATTTACATGATCTCATGGTCGAAAGGACTAGGTAACTATGTATCGAAAGGTTATAGCAAATAACTTAATGACGTGATCTTATGCTACGCTTAATTGGGTGTGTCCATTACATCATTCACATAATGACATAACCTTGTTATTAATAACATCCAATGTTCATGATCATGAAACTATGATCATCTATTAATCAACAAGCTAGTTATACAAGAGGTTTACTAGGGACTCCTTGTTGTTTACATAACACACATGTATCAATGTTTCGGTTAATACAATTATAGCATGGTATGTAAACATTATCATAAACACAAAGATATATTATAATAACCATTTATTATTGCCTCTTGGGCATATCTCCAACACCCAACACATGGTTGCAAAAGGAATCCAGACAAGTTTTCTAGATCTCCATAATATATATATATTTGAATTTAGCAAGTGCACAAGAAAAACATATGCGGTCAATTTCTTCACGTTGATGACGCAGATAGCTCGAACCATTGATGAGCCATGTCTTCGATAAATTTGATTCTTAGAGGGCAGGCAGCGTCCGACGAGTTGCTAGGTGAAATTCTTGATCATCAGAGGGTTCTTTCCTTACGAAAATGTCCTTGGCATAGGAATGATTATCGCCTTAAAGACAAATCATGGTAAAGGGAAGATATCGAGAAGATGCAAGAGGGTTCTAAATCCATGAGAGACTAGACACCATGATGCACCTCACAAGGGCTGATGGCTTCAATCTCCTTCCAAAGGAGATTAGCTACTAACTAGGAATTTATTTAATGAATAATATTTAACAAGATTGGGGTATATCATGGTACTTCCAAAATATAGGTTTGGGGCTATATGGTATAGATCTAAGAGCTAAATTTTGGAAACTAAGAACTAAAAAACTTGCCAACCACGTAATTTTTGAATTAAGTAGTCCTTAGTTTCTGTCTGCAAAAGAGATCTGGAATAAATGTTGCGATGTTGCGCCATGTAAGAAGGGATGTGCAAAGCCTTTTGGAACTCGGGTGCTAGGCAGCCCTTTATTTGAAAATTTGGAGTCCATATTTTGGAAATTTAAAATTCAAAAACGAATATTAAGAAGTACATATGTGTTCCTACTATTTATGTACTAAGTCGTTTATATACTAAGATAAACAAATGCGAGAAGCTGAAATGAGTTATTTCCCCTTTATAGGGGTGATTTAATGTTTTCTTGTAGACAAAGCGTTAACGTTCTCTTCAACCAGACTTTGCAGATGTGTTAAGTTCACATGTATGTTTGTGCAAGATTTTTTGCAAAAAATTGAACATAAATATGGTACAAACTTTTAATAAAAAAATATGTAGCTGACGCCCGAGAGCCGCATGGCCGCGCTCAAATATTCATCTCTTTCAAAGGAGAAACTATATATATATATGGTGTTGACATAAGTTAGAAACACTTTAATTTTGATCATGAGCACATGTTTACGGGATCTAGTCCGCGCCTGTATTATAAGGAGAACTGAAAACTGACGATTATTTTACAGTTTTCACGAGGTTACACCTAGCGTTGCTATTATAATTGATGACACAAAACCAAAAACACTTTAGTCCTTTTTTTTTAAAGCAAAAACACTTTAGTCTTGATCATGAGCGTGCCGCCAGAAACAAGCGACAAGCCTAGCGTTTCGGCCGCTAGCCAATAGTCATAGCAATAACCAAACTGCACACGTCTGGACCCAAACAAAACCTGCAGGAAAGATCATATACAGTACATGTCACAAAAGCTAGGAGCCACAACTCAATCCTAATTTTCCCCGGTGGCCGTCGCAAGTTTATATAGCCCACACACGCCGCTGAGCAACTCCTCTGTATCTCCGCTGCCACCGGGGTTGGGATCGAGAGAGGAACACGTACACACAGCGCCATGGGTAGCCCGCTGGAGAGCAACGGCAAGCAGCTGGAGAGCCCGTTGCTGACCTCGCTGCAGCCGGCGTCGGCCGGCAGCGGCAGCGACGACGGGCATGGACACGGGGCGGCCAAGCAGCTGGAGAGCATCCTGAACGACGAGTCGGTGCCCTGGGGCCGGCGGATGAGCGCGGCGACGGTGGTGGAGATGCGGATGCTGCTGCGCCTCGCGGCGCCCGCCGTGCTGGTGTACATGATCAACTACCTCATGTCCATGTCCACGCAGATCTTCTCCGGCCACCTCGGCACGCTCGAGCTCGCCGCCGCCTCCCTCGGCAACACCGGCATCCAGGTCTTCGCATACGGCCTCATGGTAAGCTCCGCCAAACTGTTGATGCTAACCTTGATTAGTTCCTGCTGGTACTACCTCACTCAACTTGTTCGCGACGAGACACTTATTTTGTTAGCGATAGTCAAATTTCTAGTATCCTAGCTAGTAGCTATTCTTATCGTACTTTAAGTTTAAGCAGAGAGAGACTTAGTCTACTACGCCAGTAGCAAGATGATTTGCCTAGTGGCGTTTGCTCGTTTGGTGCACAAATCACAAATGTCGCATCGTGAGCTACTGACAGTAGATTAGATTCGACATGTGCGAGCTGGTTCAGCTATCGCCGAAGATTCGTCCGCCTGCGCTGCAATCCAAATCCAACCGAATAGACTTCGTAGCAGCCGCTGGTGCACAAGATGGCTTTTGGCTCTCGGGTAGCATCAAGTAGTAGGTGGGTAGTTGCCATTTCGTCCATGATATACACCATTCAATCCCGTATAAAGGTTATTCGCCAAAAAAATATCCGTAAAAGGCTTGTTTGTTACTAGAATCTTTGTGGAATTTAGTTGAGATAATACTATGGAGTATTGGGTAAAGCGTTACCATCACTCAATCCCCACAAAACTTCATCCATAATCCATTAGGTATAGGCAGAGTATTGCGGATTGGAAAAAAAAACCTAAGATTTAAGACAAAAATAGAAATACTCAATACTCTAGTACTAAACATGCTTTTAAAAGTAGGGTGTGCCTATGTCTCAGTTGATTGAGATCTTCTTAAGTCTCAGTCAACTTAGAAAAGTGCAACTACAGTTTAAAGAAAAGTGCAACTTGGTTTAGTTGCACATTTCTGAATTGCACTTTTTTAACAGAAAAGTGCAACTCAAAGCATATTTTTGTAAGTAACTTAGACTTAAGAAAATCTCAGTTGACTGAGACATAGCAAAACCGTTAAAAGTAAGTGAGCATTTAGAGTTTTGTAACGATTATCCTCACTAATTCTCATAAATAAAGGTTAGTTGTCCATGTCGCCGCCTATTTATTTCGTGTTGTCCTCTGGCCATCCATCGTGATGATGGATACAGGGGCCCTTCTGTGTCTGTCTGAGTGATATGTTTGTTGACTGTTAACATGTGCCGATCTGCGAGCTGGGTTCACTTCTTGAAACAGAAACGTGCAATTGACGCTTGACGGCGCTTGTACAGTACTGCTACAGTCGAGATCGCTGTCGAAAAAAACTACTCCCTCCGTCCCTAACTAGTGGTTTATAAGAGCATAAAGCGATTTAGGGGTGCGTCGGACAAAAAAACGTTCCCAATCGCATCTCCTAAAGCCG
>NC_061510.1:177121658-177139810 GCF_022539505.1 Lolium rigidum
CCGCTTAGTTTTTCCTCAGTTTTTTCCAAGCCCTTGTCTGAAACCCTCAGAAGTGTTCGAATGGCCGTTTGCCCGATGGGTCAACAACTTTAACCGTTATCTACTGACTAGTGGGGCCACGTAGAGCCCGCAAAGACACGTCGGACCATCCATCTTTATTTGACCGTAAGTGATACGTCTCAAACGTATCTATAATTTCTTATGTTCCATGCTAGTTTTATGACAATACTCACATGTTTTATATACACTTTATATCATTTATATGCATTTTCCGGCACTAACCTATTAACGAGATGCCGAAGCACCAGTTCCTGTTTTGTGCTGTTTTTGGTTTCAGAAATCCTACACAGGAAATATTCTCGGAATTGGACGAAACGAAGGCCCAGGGTCTTATTTTTCCACGGAGCTTCCAGAAGATCGAAGAGGATACTGTTGGAGATATGCCCAAGAGGCAATAATAAAAGTGGTTATTATATATCTTTATGTTTATGATAAATGTTTATATACCATGCTATAATTGTATTAACCGAAACATTGATACATGTGTGATATGTAAACAACAATGAGTCCCTAGTAAGCCTCTTAACTAGCTTGTTGATTAATAGATGATTAGTTTCATAATCATGAACATTGGATGTTATTAATAACAAGGTTATATCATTATATAAATGATGTAATGGACACACCCAATTAAGCGTAGCATAAGATCACGTCATTAAGTTATTTGCTATAAGCTTTCGATACATAGTTACCTAGTCCTTTCGACCATGAGATCATGTAAATCACTTATACCGGAAAGGTACTTTGATTACATCAAACGCCACTGCGTAAATGGGTGGTTATAAAGGTGGGATTAAGTATCCGGAAAGTATGAGTTGAGGCATATGGATCAACGATGGGATTTGTCCATCCCGATGACGGATAGATATAATCGGGGCCCTCTCGGTGGAATGTCGTCTAATGTCTTGCAAGCATATGAATAAGTTCATAAGAGACCACATACCATGGTACGAGTAAAGAGTACTTGTCAGGAGACGAGGTTGAACAAGGTATAGAGTGATACCGATGATCAAACCTCGGACAAGTAAAATATCGCGTGAAAAAGGGAATTGGTATCGTATGTGAATGGTTCATTCGATCACTAAGTCATCGTTGAATATGTGGGAGCCATTATGGATCTCCAGATCCCGCTATTGGTTATTGATCGGAGAGAGTTCTCACCCATGTCCACATAGTTCACGAACCGTAGGGTGACACACTTAAGGTTTGATGTTGTAATAGTAGAACTTGAATATGGAATGGAGTTCGAAGTATTGTTCGAAGTCTCGGATGGGATCCCGGACATCACGAGGAGTTCCCGAATGGTCCGGAGAATAAGATTCATATATAGGAAGTCATTTTATAAGTTTGAAAATGATCCGGTGCATTTATGGAAGGTTCTAGAAGGTTCTAGAAAAGTCCGGAAGAAATCACTTTGGAAGGCGGAGTCCCGGAGGGACTCCACCACCCATGGCCGGCCAACCCTAGAGGGGGGAGTCCAAGGTGGACTCCACCTAAGGGGGCCGGCCACCCCCCCTCATGGAAGGGTGGGAATCCCACTTGGGTGGGAGTCCCACCTTGGGTAGGTTTCCCTACAACATGGAAGGTTTTGGGTTGGGGTCTTATTCGAAGACTTGTAGTCCAACACTTGGGGGTTCCACCTATATAATGAGGGGCCAAGGGGAGGGGGCCGGCCACCACAAGCCCTCAAGGAGGCCGCACCCCATAGTGGCCGGCCACCCCCTCTCTCAAACCCTAGCCGCCCCCTCTCCTCCACCTCTCCCGCAACGCTTAGCGAAGCTCCGCCGGAGTTCTCCATCGCCACCGCCACCACGCCGTCGTGCTGCCGGATTCAAGGAGGAGCTACTACTTCCGCTGTCCGCTGGAACGGGGAGAAGGACGTCGTCTTCATCAACACCGAACGTGTGACCGAGTACGGAGGTGCTGCCTGATTGTGGCACCGTCAAGATCTTCTACGCGCTTTTGAAAGCGGCAAGTGATCGTCTACCGCAGCAACAAGAGCCTCATCTTGTAGGCTTTGGAAATCTGTTGGAGATATGCCCAAGAGGTAATAATAAAATGGTTATTATAATATATCTTTGTGTTTATGATAATGTTTACATACCATGCTATAATTGTATTAACCGAAACATTGATACATGTGTGTTATGTGAACAACAAAGAGTCCCTAGTAAGCCTCTTGTATAACTAGCTTGTTGATTAATAGATGATCATAGTTTCATGATCATGAACATTGGATGTTATTAATAACAAGGTTATGTCATTATATGAATGATGTAATTGACACACCCAATTAAGCGTAGCATAAGATCACGTCATTAAGTTATTTGCTATAAGCTTTCAATACATAGTTACCTAGTCCTTTCGACCATGAGATCATGTAAATCACTTATACCGGAAAGGTACTTTGATTACATCAAACGCCACTCGCGTAAATGGGTGGTTATAAAGGTGGGATTAAGTATCCGGAAATTATGAGTTGAGGCATATGGATCAACGAGTGGGATTTGTCCATCCCGATGACGGATAGATATACTCTGGGCCCTCTCGGTGGAATGTCGTCTAATGTCTTGCAAGCATATGAATAAGTTCATAAGAGACCACATACCACGGTACGAGTAAAGAGTACTTGTCAGGAGACGAGGTTGAACAAGGTATAGAGTGATACCGATGATCAAACCTCGGACAAGTAAAATATCGCGTGACAATGGTTCATTCGATCACTAAGTCATCGTTGAATGTGTGGGAGCCATTATGGATCTCCAGATCCCGCTATTGGTTATTGGTCGGAGAGAGTTCTCACCCATGTCCACATAGTTCATGAACCGTAGGGTGACACACTTAAGGTTTGATGTTGTAATAGTAGAACTTGAATATGGAATGGAGTTCGAAGTATTGTTCGAAGTCTCGGATGAGATCGGACATCACGAGGAGTTCCGGAATGGTCCGGAGAATAAGATTCATATATAGGAAGTCATATTCCAAGTTTGGAAATGATCCGGTGCATTTATGGAAGGTTCTAGAAGGTTCTAGAAAAGTGCGGAAGAAATCACTAAGGAAGGAGGAGTCCCGGAGGGACTCCACCTCCCCATGGCCGGCCAACCCTAGAGGGGGGAGTCCAAGGTGGACTCCACCAAGGGGGCCGGCCAACCCCCTTCATGGAAGGGTGGGAATCCCACTTGGGTGGGAGTCCCACCTTGGGTAGGTTTCCCTACTACATGGAAGGTTCTTGTGTTGGGGTCTTATTCGAAGACTTGTAGTCTAACACTTGGGGTTCCACCTATATAATGAGGGGCATAGGGGAGGGGGCCGGCCACCATAAGCCATAGCTTGGCCGCACCCTAGTGTCCGGCCACCCCTCTCCCAAACCCTAGCCGCCCCCCTCTCCACCTCTCCCGCACGCTTATCGAAGCTCCACCGGAGTTCTCATCGCCACCGCCACCACGCCGTCGTGCTGCCGGATTCAAGGAGGAGCTACTACTTCCGCTGCCCACTGGAACGGGGAGAAGGACGTCGTCTTCATCAACACCGAACATGTGACCGAGTACGGAGGTGCTGCCCGATTGTGGCACCGTCAAGATCTTCTACGCGCTTTTGGAAGCGGCAAGTGATCGTCTACCGCAGCAACGAGAGCCTCCACTTGTAGGCTTTGGAAATCTTCAAGGGTTAGTCTCGTTCATCCCCTCGTTGCTCCCATCTTCTAGATTGCATCTTGGCTTGGATTGCGTTCTCGCGGTAGGAAATCTTTTTTGTTTTCTATGCTACGAATCCCATCAAAATCTTCAAGGGTGAGTCTCGATCATCTCCTCGTTGCTCCCATCTTCTAGATTGCATCTTGGCTTGGTTTGCGTTCTCGCGGTAGGAATTTTTTTGTTTTCTATGCAACGTATCCCTACAGTGGTATCAGAGCCGTGTCTATGCATAGATGGTTGCACGAGTAGAACACAATGGTTTTGTGGGCGTTGATGCTTATGTTGTCTTTAGTTTGAGTACTTTGCATCTTTGTGGCATAGTGGGATGAAGCGGCTCAGGCTAACTTTACATGACCGCGTTCATGAGATTTGCTCCACGTTCGACATGCAACTTGTATTGCATAAGTGGCTTTACGGGTGTCTGTCTCTCCTACTATAGTGAAGATTCAATTTACTCTTCTATTGACAACACTAGTATCACCGTTGTGGTTCATGTTCGTAGGTAGATTAGATCTTACTCGAAAACCCTAAACCACGTAAAATATGCAAACCAAATTAGAGACGTCTAACTTGTTTTTGCAGGGTTTGGTGATGTGATATGGCCATTATGTGATGATGAATATGTATGAGATGATAATTATTGTATTGTGGCAACCGGCAGGAGCCTTATGGTTGTCTTTAAATTTCATGTTGAGTAGTATTTCAAAGAAGTTGTAATAGTTGCTACATGGGAGAACAATCATGAAGACGGCGCCATTGACCTTGACGCTACGCCGACGATGATGGAGATCATGCCCGTTGATGATGGAGATCATGTCCGTGCTTTGGAGATGAAGATCAAAGGCGCAAAGACAAAAGGGCCATATCATATCACATATGAACTGCATGTGATGTTAATCCTTTATGCATCTTATTTTTCTTAGATCGCGACGGTAGCATTATAAGATGATCCCTCTCACTAAAATATCAAGATAATAAAGTGTTCATCCTTAGTAGCACCGTTGCCAAGACTTGTCGTTTTGAAGCATCTCGTGATGATCGGGTGTGATAGAATCAACAAGTGCATACAACGGCTGCAAACCAGTTTTGCACATGCGGATACTAAGGTGGCCTTGACGAGCCTAGCATGTACAGACATGGTCTCGGAACACGTGATACCGAAAGGTAGAGCATGAATCATATGATTGATATGATGAACACTTTGAGTGTTCGCCATTGAAATTACGTCTTGTCTCGTGATGATCGGACTTGATGTAGTGGATTTGGTTCGTGTGATCACTAAGACAATGCGAGGGATATTGTTTTGAGTGGGAGTTCACCTAGATTTTTAATTTTGTTGAATTAAAATTTGAACTCAATTTATCATAAACATTAGTCTAAACTATTGCAAATATATGTTGTAGATATGGCGTCCTCAATCAATTTTAACCAGTTCCTAGAGAAAGAAAAGCTTAAGAGCAACGGTAGCAATTTCACCGACTGGTTCCGTCATGTGAGGATCTTCCTCGCTGGCGGAAATCTGCAATATGTGCTTGATGCACCGCTAGGTGACCCTCCTGCAGAAACTGAAACCGATGAAGTAAAGAATGTTTACGAGACTCGGAAAACTCGGTACTCTCAAGTTCAGTGTGCCATCCTGTGCGATCTGGAAGCCGATCTTCAAAAACGTTTTGAGCACCACGATCCTCATGAGTTGGTCAATGAGCTGAAAGCTATCTTTGAAACTCATGCGGCCGTGGAATGCTATGAAGCATCGAAACACTTCTTCAGCTGCATGATGGAAGAAGGCAGCTCCGTCAGTGAGCACATGCTCGCCATGACCGGGCATGCGAAGAAACTCAGTGATCTGGGAATAGTGATTCCTAACAGACTGGGGATTAATCGTGTCCTTCAATCACTGCCACCTAGTTACAAGAACTTTGTGATGAACTACAATATGCAGAACATGAACAAAGAGTTACATGAACTCTTCGCCATGCTCAAATCTGCTGAGATTGAGATCAAGAAAGAGCACCAAGTGTTGATGGTCAACAAGACCACCAGTTTCAAGAAACAGGGCAAGTCTAAGGGAAAATTCAAGAAGCAGGGTGGCAAGAAAGCTGCCACGCCTCCTGTGAAACCTAAGACTGGCCCTAAGCCTGATGCTGAGTGCTATTACTGCAAGGAGAAGGGACACTGGAAGCGTAATTGCTCCAAGTATTTGGCGGATCTGAAGAGCGGTGATACGTCTCCGACGTATCGATAATTTCTTATGTTCTATGCCATATTATTGATGATACCTACATGTTTTATGCACACTTTATGTCATATTCGTGCATTTTCTGGAACTAACCTATTAACAAGATGCCGAAGTGCCGGTTCTCGTTTTTCTGCTGTTTTTGGTTTCAGAAATCCTAGTAACGAAATATTCTCGAAATTGGACGAAACGAAGACCCAGGGCCCTATTTTTCCACGGAGCTTCCAGAAGACCGAAGAACACACGAAGTGGGGCCACGAGGTGGCCAAGCTATAGGGCGGCGCGGCCCAAGCCCTGGCCGCTGACCTATAGTGTGGGCCCCTCGTGACGCCCCTTGACATGCCCTTCCGCCTACTTAAAGCCTCCGTCGCGAAACCCCTGATGCGAAAAACCACGATACGGAAAACCTTACTGAGACGCCGTCGCCGCCGATCCCATCTCGGGGGATTCTGGAGATCTCCTCCGGCACCCTGCCGGAGAGGGGATTCATCTCCCGGAGGACTCTACACCGCCATGGTCGCCTCCCGGAGTGATGAGTGAGTAGTTCACCCCTGGACTATGGGTCCATAGCAGTAGCTAGATGGTTGTCTTCTCCTCATTGTGCTTCATTGTTGGATCTTGTGAGCTGCCTAACATGATCAAGATCATCTATCCGTAATTCTATATGTTGTGTTTGTCGGGATCCGATGGATAGAGAATACTATGTCATGTTAATTATCAAGTTATTATACATGTGTTGTTTATGATCTTGCATGCTCTCCGTTTCTAGTAGAGGCTCTGGCCAAGTTTTTACTTTTAACTCCAAGAGGAAGTACTTATGCTCGATAGTGGGTTCATGCCTGCATTGACACCTGGGACAGTGACGAAAAGTTCTAAGGTTGTGTTGTGCTGTTGCCACTAGGGATAAAACATTGGCGCTATGTCCGAGGATGTAGTTGTTGATTACATTACGCACCATACTTAATGCAATTGTCCGTTGTTTAGCAACTTAATACTGGAGGGGGTTCGGATGATAACTCTGAAGGTGGACTTTTTAGGCATAGATGCGGTTGGATGGCGGTCTATGTACTTTGTCGTAATGCCCAATTAAATCTCACTATACTTATCATGTCATGTATGTGCATTGTTATGCCCTCTCTATTTGTCAATTGCCCGACCGTAATTTGTTCACCCAACATGCTTTTATCTTATGGGAGAGACACCTCTAGTGAACTGTGGACCCCGGTCCATTCTTTAATACTGAAATACAAATCTGCTGCAATACTTGTTTTACTGTTTTCTCTGCAAACAATCATCTTCCACACAATACGGTTAATCCTTTGTTACAGCAAGCCGGTGAGATTGACAACCTCACTGTTTCGTTGGGGCAAAGTACTTTGGTTGTGTTGTGCAGGTTACACGTTGGCGCCGGAATCTCTGGTGTTGCGCCGCACTACATCCCGCCGCCATCAACCTTCAACGTGCTTCTTGGCTCCTCCTGGTTCGATAAACCTTGGTTTCTTTCCGAGGGAAAACTTGCTGCTGTGCGCATCATACCTTCCTCTTGGGGTTGCCCAACGAACGTGTGAAATACACGCCATCAAGCTCTTTTTCCGGCGCCGTTGCCGGGGAGATCAAGACACGCTGCAAGGGGAGTCTCCACTTCTCAATCTCTTTACTTTGTTTTTGTCTTGCTTTATTTTATTTACTACTTTGTTTGCTGCATTATATCAAAACACAAAAAAAATTAGTTGCTAGCTTTACTTTATTTACTGTCTTGCACTCTATATCAAAAACACAAAAAAAAATTAGTTACTTGCATTTACTTTACTTATTTCATCATGTTTCCTTTTAATTTTACCACAAAGAACATACCGGTAGGACAAGGGTCTATAATTGGGAGGAACAATATAGAAGAATTTTTCACCCATGTTAGTACCATTGAAGATTTTGAAGATAGACACTTGGTAGACCTTGCTCCCACTTATGAAATTGCTGCTGCTGCTTTAGTTCGCCTGTTGGAAACTAAATTTGTTAATCTCAATCCTATAATCCAACACATGTTTCTTACACTTGGTGATATGGAAGAGGGGGAAAAGAAAGATTTTGTTTTAGAAACCCTTCTTAGAGAATTTGGTGGTCTAGCAAGAGAAGCTAGGAAGGTCTTTGCTAAATTTAATATGCTTGGTTCTCATACTAATTTTGTTAGTCTCCTTGAAAAGATGGACATGGATAGAATAAGATACACTAATAATATTAATGATGGTGGGGAGATCAAAGCACCCATACCATGTAAACTCCTAGCTATGAATGATGCACTAGAACATAACTATGCTTGGCTTGTTCCTGAAAATTTGTTTGATGAGAGTAGCAAGCCCAAGACTAATGAAAAGGGAGACGCTGAAACTTATGTATCCAATATACTATGCATGGTTGAGAAAACTCCAAACCCCACTGTAGGTGCACCACCCTTCGATAACACTTGAGATACACTTTCTGCGCCTAGCTGAAAGGCGTTAAAGAAAAGCGCTTATGGGAGACAACCCATGTTTTTACTACAGTACTTTTTTTTTATATTTGTGTCTTGGAAGTTGTTTACTACTGTAGCAACCTCTCCTTATCTTAGTTTTGAGTTTTGTTGTGCCAAGTAAAGTCTTTGATAGAAAAGTAAGTACTAGATTTGGATTACTGCGCAGTTCCAGAATTCTTTGCTGTCACGAATCTGGGTCTATCTCTCTGTAGGTAGCTCAGAAAATTACGCCAATTTACGAGCATGATCCTCAGATATGTACGCAACTTTCATTCAATTTGAGCATTTTCGTTTGAGCAAGTCTGGTGGCCTAATAAAATCCATCTTTACGGACTGTTCTGTTTTGACAGATTCTGTCTTTTATTTCGCATTGCCTCTTTTGCTATGTTGGATGAATTTCTTTGATCCACTAATGTCCAGTAGCTTTATGCAATGTCCAGAAGTGTTAAGAATGATTGTGTCACCTCTGAACATGTGAATTTTTATTATGCACTAACCCTCTAATGAGTTGTTTCGAGTTTGGTGTGGAGGAAGTTTTCAAGGATCAAGAGAGGAGTATGATGCAATATGATCAAGGAGAGTGAAAGCTCTAAGCTTGGGGATGCCCCGGTGGTTCACCCCTGCATATATTAAGAAGACTCAAGCGTCTAAGCTTGGGGATGCCCAAGGCATCCCCTTCTTCATCGACAACATTATCAGGTTCCTCCCCTGAAACTATATTTTTATTCGGCCACATCTTATGTACTTTGCTTGGAGCGTCGGTTTGTTTTTTGTTTTGTTTGAATAAAATGGATCCTAGCATTCACTTTATGGGAGAGAGACACGCTCCGCTGTTGCATATGGACAAATATGTCCTTAGGCTCTACTCATAGTATTCATGGCGAAGTTTCTTCTTCGTTAAATTGTTATATGGTTGGAATTGGAAAATGATACATGTAGTAACTCTAAAATGTCTTGGATAATTTGATACTTGGCAATTGTTGTGCTCATGTTTAAGCTCTTGCATCATATACTTTGCACCCATTAATGAAGAAATACTTAGAGCTTGCTAATTTGGTTTGCATATTTGGTTTCTCTAGAGTCTAGATAACATCTAGTATTGAGTTTTGAACAACAAGGAAGACGGTATGGAGTCTTATAATGCTTACCATATGTCTTTTATGTGAGTTTTGCTGTACCGTTCATCCTTGTGTTTGTTTCAAATAACCTTGCTAGCCTAAACCTTGTATCGAGAGGGAATACTTCTCATGCATCCAAAATCCTTGAGCCAACCACTATGCCATTTGTGTCCACCATACCTACCTACTACATGGTATTTATCCGCCATTCCAAAGTAAATTGCTTGAGTGCTACCTTTAAAATTCCATCATTCACCTTTGCAATATATAGCTCATGGGACAAATAGCTTAAAAACTATTGTAGTATTGAATATGTACTTATGCACTTTATCTCTTATTAAGTTGCTTGTTGAGCGATAACCATGTTTCTGGGGACGCCATCAACTATTCTTTGTTGGATATCATGTGAGTTGCTATGCATGTCCGTCTTGTCCGAAGCAAGAGAGATCTACCACCTTCATGGTTGGAGCATGCATGTTGTTAGAGAAGAACTTTGGGCCGCTAACTAAAGCCATGATTCATGGTGGAAGTTTCAGTTTGGACATATATCCTCAATCTCATATGAGAATAATAATTGTTGCCACATGCTTATGCATTAAAGAGGAGTCCATTATCTCGTTGTCCATGTTGTCCCGGTATGGATGTCTAAGTTGAGAATAATCAAAAGCGAGAAATCCAAAATGCGAGCTTTCTCCTTAGACCTTTGTACAGGCGGCATGGAGGTACCCCATTGTGACACTTGGTCAAAACATGTGCATTGCAAAGATCCGGTAGTCCAAGTTAATTAGGACAAGGTGCGGGCACTATTAGTATACTATGCATGAAACTTGCAACTTGTAAGATATAACTTTCATAACTCATATGCTTTATTACTACCGTTGACAAAATTGTTTCATGTTTTCAAAATAAAAGCTCTAGCACAAATATAGCAATCGATGCTTTCCTCTTTGAAGGACCATTCTCTTTACTTTTATGTTGAGTCAGTTCACCTATTTCTCTCCACCTCAAGAAGCAAACACTTGTGTGAACCGTGCATTGATTCCTACATACTTGCATATTGTACTTGTTATATTACTCTATGTTGACAATTATCCATGAGATATACATGTTACAAGTTGAAAGCAATCGCTGAAACTTAATCTTCCTTTGTGTTGTTTCAATACCTTTACTTTGATTTATTGCTTTATGAGTTAACTCTTATGCAAGACTTATTAATACTTGTCTTGAAGTACTATTCATGAAAAGTCTTTGCTTTATGATTCACTTGTTTACTCATGTCATCACCATTGTTATGATCGCTGCATCCACTACATATGTTTACAAATAGTATGATCAAGGTTATGATGGCATATCACTTCAGAAATTATCTTTGTTATCGTTTTACTCGCTCGGGACGAGCAGTAACTAAGCTTGGGGATGCTTGATACGTCTCCGACGTATCGATAATTTCTTATGTTCTATGCCATATTATTGATGATACCTACATGTTTTATGCACACTTTATGTCATATTCGTGCATTTTCCGGAACTAACCTATTAACAAGATGCCGAAGTGCCGGTTCCTGTTTTCTCGCTGTTTTTGGTTTCAGAAATCCTAGTAACGAAATATTCTCGGAATTGGACGAAACGAAGACCCGGGGCCCTATTTTTCCACGGAGCTTCCGAAGACCGAAGAACACACGAAGTGGGGCCACGAGGTGGCCAAGCTATAGGGCGGCGCGGCCCAAGCCCCGGCCGCGCCGACCTATAGTGTGGGCCCCTCGTGACGCCCCTTGACCTGCCCTTCCGCCTACTTAAAGCCTCCGTCGCGAAACCCCCGATGCGAAAAACCACGATACGGAAAACCTTACCGAGACGCCGTCGCCGCCGATCCCATCTCGGGGGATTCCGGAGATCTCCTCCGGCACCCTCGCCGGAGAGGGGATTCATCTCCCGGAGGACTCTACACCGCCATGGTCGCCTCCGGAGTGATGAGTGAGTAGTTCACCCCTGGACTATGGGTCCATAGCAGTAGCTAGATGGTTGTCTTCTCCTCATTGTGCTTCATTGTTGGATCTTGTGAGCTGCCTAACATGATCAAGATCATCTATCCGTAATTCTATATGTTGTGTTTGTCGGGATCCGATGGATAGAGAATACTATGTCATGTTAATTATCAAGTTATTATACATGTGTTGTTTATGATCTTGCATGCTCTCCGTTTCTAGTAGAGGCTCCGGCCAAGTTTTTACTTTTAACTCCAAGAGGGAGTACTTATGCTCGATAGTGGGTTCATGCCCGCATTGACACCAGGGACGAGTGACGGAAAGTTCTAAGGTTGTGTTGTGCTGTTGCCACTAGGGATAAAACATTGGCGCTATGTCCGAGGATGTAGTTGTTGATTACATTACGCACCATACTTAATGCAATTGTCTCGTTGTTTAGCAACTTAATACCGGAGGGGTTCGGATGATAACCTGAAGGTGGACTTTTTAGGCATAGATGCAGTTGGATGGCGGTCTATGTACTTTGTCGTAATGCCCAATTAAATCTCACTATACTTATCATGTCATGTATGTGCATTGTTATGCCCTCTCTATTTGTCAATTGCCCGACTGTAATTTGTTCACCCAACATGCTTTTATCTTATGGGAGAGACACCTCTAGTGAACTGTGGACCCCGGTCCATTCTTTAATACTGAAATACAAATATGCTGCAATACTTGTTTTACTGTTTTCTCTGCAAACAATCATCTTCCACACAATACGGTTAATCCTTTGTTACAGCAAGCCGGTGAGATTGACAACCTCACTGTTTCGTTGGGGCAAAGTACTTTGGTTGTGTTGTGCAGGTTCCACGTTGGCGCCGGAATCTCCGGTGTTGCGCCGCACTACATCCCGCCGCCATCAACCTTCAACGTGCTTCTTGGCTCCTCCTGGTTCGATAAACCTTGGTTTCTTTCTGAGGGAAAACTTGCTGCTGTGCGCATCATACCTTCCTCTTGGGGTTGCCCAACGAACGTGTGAAATACACGCCATCAAGCGGCCTTGTCAAGAAGAAGAAAGAAGGTATATCTGATATACATGTTATAGATGTTTATCTTACTAGTTCTCGTACTAGTACCTGGGTATTTGATACTGGTTCGGTTGCTCATATTTGTAACTCGAAACAGGAACTAAAGAATAAACGAAGACTATTGAAGGATGAAGTGACGATGCGCGTTGGAAATGGATCCAAAGTCGATGTGATCGCTGTCGGCACACTTCCTCTACATCTACCTTCGGGATTAGTTTTAAGCCTCAGTAATTGTTATTTTGTAGCCGCGTTGAGCATGAACATTATATCTGGATCTTGTTTAATGCAAGACGGTTATTCATTCAAGTCTGAGAATAATGGTTGTTCTATTTTTATGAATAATATCTTTTATGGTCGAGCACCTGAAAAGAATGGCTTATTTCTGTTAGATCTCGATAGTAGTGATACACATATACATAACATAGATGCTAAGCGAATTAAATTGAATGATAATTCTACTTATATGTGGCACTGTCGTCTTGGTCATTGATACGTCCCAAACGTATCTATAATTTCTTATGTTCCATGCTACTTTTATGATGATACTCACATGTTTTATACACATTATATGTCATTATTATGCATTTTCCGGCACTAACCTATTGACGAGATGCCGAAGAGCCAGTTGCTATTTTCTGCTGTTTTTGGATTCAGAAATCCTAGTAAGGAAATATTCTCGGAATTGGACGAAATCAACGCCCAGGGTCCTATTTTTGCACGAAGCTTCCAGAAGTCCGAGGGAGAGACGAAGTGGGGTCACGAGGCGCCGCCACAACAGGGCGGCGCGGCCAGCAAGGGGCCCTTGCGGCCCTGTTGTGTGGGGCCCCCGTGGCGCCTCTTGACCTGCCCTTCCGCCTACTTAAAGCCTTCGTCGCGAAACCCCCAGTACCGAGAGCCACGATACGGAAAACTTTTCAGAGACGCCGCCGCCGCCAATCCCATCTCGGGGGATTCAGGAGATCGCCTCCGGCACCCTGCCGGAGAGGGGAATCATCTCCCGGAGGTATCTTCATCGCCATGATCGCCTCCGGATCGATGTGTGAGTAGTTCACCCCTGGACTATGGGTCCATAGCAGTAGCTAGATGGTCGTCTTCTCCTCATTGTGCTATCATATTAGATCCTGTGAGCTGCCTATCATGATCAAGATCATCTATTTGCAATCCTTCATGTTGTGTTTGTTGGGATCCGATGAATATTGAATACTATGTCAAGTTGATTATCAATCTATCATATATGTTATTTATGTTCTTGCATGCTCTCCGTTGCTAGTAGAGGCTCCGGCCAAGTTGATACTTGTGACTCCAAGAGGGGGTATTTATGCTCGATAGTGGGTTCATGCCTCCATTAAATCTGGGACGAGTGACGGAAAGTTCTAAGGTTGTGGATGTGTTGTTGCCACTAGGGATAAAACATCGATGCTTTGTCTAAGGATATTTGTGTTGATTACATTACGCACCATACTTAATGCAATTGTCTATTGTTTACGACTTAATACTGGAAGGGGTTCGGATGATAACCTGAAGGTGGACTTTTTAGGCATAGATGCATGCTGGATAGCGGTCTATGTACTTTGTCGTAATGCCCTGATTAAATCTCATAGTACTCATCATGATATATGTATGTGCATTGTTATGCCTTATTTATTTGTCAATTGCCCAAGCTGTAATTTGTTCACCCAACATCTGCTATCTTATGGGAGAGACACCACTAGTGAACTGTGGACCCCGGTCCTATTCTTTACATCCGAAATACAATCTGCTGCAATTGTTCTTTACTTGTTCTTCGCAAACAACCATCATCATCCACACTATACATCTAATCCTTTGTTTACGGCAAGCCGGTGAGATTGACAACCTCACTCGTTACGTTGGGGCAAAGTTCCGTGATTGTGTTGTGCGGGTTCCACGTTGGCGCCGGAATCCCCGGTGTTGCGCCGCACTACACTCCTCCGCCATCAACCTTCAGCGTGCTTCTTGACTCCTACTGGTTCGATTAAACCTTGGTTTCTTACTGAGGGAAACTTGCTACTGTGCGCCTCACACCTTCCTCTTGGGGTTCCCAACGGACGTGTCAACTACACGCATCAAGAAAATTTCTGGCGCCGTTGACGGGGAGATCAAGACAAGCTGCAAGGGGAGTCTCCACTTCCAATCTCTTTACTTTGTTTTTGTCTTGCTTTATTTTATTTACTGCTTTGTTTGCTTCTTATATCAAAAACACACAAAAATTAGTTGCTAGTTTTACTTTATTTACTGTCTTGTTCTCCATATTAAAAACACACAAAAATTAGTTACTTGCATTTACTTTATTTAGTTTGCTTTATTTACTACTGCTAAAATGGGTACTGTTGAGAATACTAAGTTGTGTGACTTCACTAGCACAAATAATAATGATTTCCTATGCACACCTATTGCTCCACCTGCTACTACGAGCAGAATTCTTTGAAATTAAACCCGCTTTCACTTGAATCTTGTTATGAGAGAGCAATTTTCTCGGTGTTAGTTCGATGATGCTGCTGCCCATCTTAATAATTTTGTTGAACTATGTGAATTTCAAAAGTATAAGGATGTAGATGGTGACATTATAAAATTAAAATTGTTTCCTTTCTCCTTAAGAGGAGGAGCTAAAGATTGCTTGCTATCTCTGCCTAGAAATAGTATTGATTAAGGGACTAAATGTAAGGATGCTTTTATTGGTAGATATTATCCTCCCGCTAAAATTATATATTTGAGAAGTAGCATAATGAATTTCAAGCAATTAGATAATGAACATGCTGCTCAAGCATGGGAGCGAATGAAATCTTTGGTGAAGAATTGCCCTACCCATGGACTAACTACTTGGATGATCATCCAAACCTTTTATGCAGGATTGAATTTTTCTTCGCGGAACCTATTGGATTCAGCTGCTGGAGGTACCTTTATGTCCATTACTTTGGGGCCGGCAACAAAGCTTCTTGATGATATGATGATAAATTACTCTGAATGGCACACGGAAAGAGCTCCACAAGGTAAGAAGGTAAATTCTGTTGAAGAAACCTCCTCCTTGAGTGATAAGATTGATGCTATTATGTCTATGCTTGTGAATGGTAGATCTAATGTTAATCCTAATAATGTTCCTTTAGCTTCATTGGTTGCCCAAGAAGAACATGTTGATGTGAACTTCATTAAAAATAATAATTTCAACAACAATGCTTATAGGAACAATTCTGGTAACAACTTGTTGCCTACCATAACCCACCGGCGAGCAGCGATGGACAACACGGAGAGCCGGGAGGCTCCCAGGACTGCTGGTGGATCCTGGTCCCTCGGGCAACGGCCCGCAATGCTCCGGCACACGTCCCGGCTGATGCAAGGGCGTGCCACCTGACCTATACCTGGTCAGGAAGGTGATGGATTGATTCGATTAGTTTCCTGCATGGCAAACACGTAAACATTAAATACGAGCCCCGATCGGCTCTTAGGTTGCCTTGTGGATCGGCTCAAAGAACCGATTGCCCCATGGTTCACGTTGGATTTACGATGACATGGGGATCCTGCTTTATCAATATCAAGTTAAACCAATCTACGACAGTCTAGGGTTTTCACCGCATAACCGGAACATCCTACGCGTAGTTGAGCCTAGCAGATACGTAAGATGATGGAAAACCAGTCCTAAAGAGGCCTAAAAACCAACATGAAGTTGATCCCCGGAACAATCCCTCTAGGGCTTAGTAAACCATACCTTACGCGCTACCGGATCGTTCAACCCGTTTGCAAGGCCTAACCATGCGGATATCAAACCAATCCTTGAAGTACAAGGAACAACTATAACGGATCAGATCTACTAAATAAAGAACAAGCAAGATGCTGCCCTTACACCCAAGATAGGTGTAAGGACAGCTAGATATTGAGGGGCAGCGTAGCTAAACGAGCATATCATGAAAATATCGACATCAGCCCCAAAACATCTACGATAAGGGTGTTGCTCGCCATCAAAAAGGCTTCAGCACGAGCAACACCAACAACGAATAAACTGATACTGCCTAGATCGCAAGATGCGATCTAGGCAGCATGTTGCTTACCCGGGAGAAGCCCTCGAAACAAGGGGTGGCGATGCGCCTAGATTGGTTTGTTGTGAACGTGATCGTCCTCCTTTCTCAATAACCCTAAGTACATATTTATAGTCCGTGGACTTTCTATCTTAGGAATAAACCTAGTTGTGTACGACTAAACTTTATCTCTCAATTCTAAATCTACCATAATATACAAATACACGGGCAGTCTAGCCCAAAATCTCGTACGAGGCTGATACGCGTACAGCACGCGTCCGTTGGGAACCCCAATTGGAAGGTGTGATGCGTACAGCAGCAAGTTTCCCTCAGTAAGAAATCAAGGTTTATCGAACCAGTAGGAGTCAAGAAGCACGTCGAAGGTTGATGGCAGTGAGATGTAGTGCGGCGCAACACCAGGAATTCCGGTGCCAACGTGGAACCTGCACAACACAACCAAAGTACTTTGCCCCAACGAAACAGTGAGGTTGTCAATCTCACCGGCTTGCTTTGTAACAAAGGATTAGATGTATAGTGTGGATGATGATTGTTTGCGAGAAAACAGTGGAACAAGTATTGCAAGTAAATTATATTCAATGTAAAAGAATGGACCGGGGTCCACGAGTTCACTAGAGGTGTCTCTCCCATAAGATAAATAGCATGTTGGGTGAACAAATTACAGTCGGGCAATTGACAAATAGAGAGGGCATGACAATGCACATACATGATATACCGAGTATTGTGAGATTTAATTGGGCATTACGACAAAGTACATAGACCGCTATCCGGCATGCATCTATGCCTAAAAAGTCCACCTTCGAGGTTATCATCCGAACCCCTTCCGGTATTAAGTTGCAAACAACGAGACAATTGCATTAAGTATGGTGCGTAATGTAATCAATAACTACATCCTCGGACATAGCATCAATGTTTTATCCCTAGTGGCAACAGACACATCCACAACCTTAGAACTTTCTCGTCATCGTCCCGCATTTAATGGAGGCATGAACCCACTATCGAGCATAAATACTCCCTCTTGGAGTTAAGAGCAAAAACTTGGCCGAGCCTCTACTAATAATGGAGAGCATGCAAGATCATAAACAACACATAGGTAATAGATTGATAATCAACATAACATAGTATTCTCTATCCATCGGATCCCGACAAACACAACATATAGAATTACGGATAGATGATCTTGATCATGTTAGGCAGCTCACAAGATCCGACAATGAAGCACATGAGGAGAAGAAGACCATCTAGCTACTGCTATGGACCCATAGTCCGGGGGTGAACTACTCACTCATCACTCCGGAGGCGACCATGGCGGTGAAGAGTCCTCCGGGAGATGATTCCCCTCTCCGGCAGGGTGCCGGAGGCGATCTCCCGAATCCCCGAGATGGGATTGGCGGCGGTGGTGTCTCTCGGGAAGGTTTTCCGTATCGTGGCTCTCG
>NC_061510.1:177139910-177161740 GCF_022539505.1 Lolium rigidum
CTTGTGCTACTCTAGTGATGCTATTAAAGTAGTTTATTCCTCCTGCACGGTGTAATGGTGACAGTGTGTGCATCGTGTAGTAGTTGGCGTAGGCTATGATTGTGATCTCTTGTAGATTATGAAGTTAACTATTGCTATGATGGTATTGATATGATCTATGCCTCCTTTCGTAGCGTGAAGGTGACAGTGTGCATGCTATGTTAGTACTTGGTTTGGTTATGTTGATCTGTCATGCACTCTAAGGTTATTTAAACATGAACATCGAATATTGTGGAGCTTGTTAACTCCGGCATTGAGGGTTCGTGTAATCCTACACAGTTAGTGGTGTTCATCATCCAACAAGAGGGTGTAGAGTCTAGCATCTATCTATTTATTCTGTTATGTGATCAATGTTCAGAGTGTCCACTAGTGAAAGTATAATCCCTAGGCCTTGTTCCTAAATACTGCTATCGCTGCTTGTTTATTGTTTTACTGCATCTTTACTTACTACAATATTAATACCATCAACTGCACGCCAGCAAGCACTTTTCACGGCGCCGTTACTACCGCTTATATTTATTCATACCACCTGTATTTCACTATCTCTTCGCCGAACTAGTGCACCTATTAGGTGTGTTGGGGACACAAGAGACTTCTTGCTTTGTGGTTGCAGGGTTGCATGAGAGGGATATCTTTGACCTCTTCCTCCCTGAGTTCGATAAACCTTGGGTGATCCACTTAAGGGAAACTTGCTGCTGTTCTACAAACCTCTGCTCTTGGAGGCCCAACACTGTCTACAAGAACTAGATTTAGATGTGCGCCTTGGCGCACGATCCCGTGAAATTCGCAACGATTTACATTTTATATAACGATGATAAAATAAGTTGAAAAATGGTAATATGTTTCTCTGATTTTACAAAACAAAGTCTATAGGATCAAATTAGGATAATACACACGAAATCATGAGAACCGCCGGAAGAAGCAAGGAGCAGCGAAGGGTTCCATGAAGCTCGATGAAGGCCTCCCCGTCTTGCGTGGAAGAATTGACCTGACGAAGCAGCACCTGCAACAGCGAGATGACGATAAAATTAGGAGGTGAAGACTTAGTCGACAGCTACATCCGAATCAAGGAAGCACACCATCATTTTAAGCTAGTGACTTATAATAGTCAGCTACTACTATTTTTGAAAACTGAAGCCACAACTTCATGGATGCTGGTTAAATTTAGCTGTTTACTCTGCGTCCTTGAACATGCATGCAATGAAAGCTACCGGAGTATTAACAAATCAAAATATCATTCTTCAAATGCAACACATGTCTGCCCAAAGCTACTGGATTAACATTCCTCTTTTAGAGGCAACCATGATTTCAACTTTATAAGACATTGCATTTGCATTGGTCATGAAGCATTGGCCTTACTGAAACGAAAAGGCATAGTAACAACCAGAGTGTTCACCTGTATGCAGTCTAGTCCAGCACTCGTAGGAGGGGCTGCCATGTCATTATTCGTCACCATCCTACAAACAACAAAGAGCTCAAAATTTCTTGTGAACCAAAGAAAAGGCCGTCTGGTTTGGGCCACGTCATTGCAAAGCAGGTCATTACAGAGAAATAATAGTTTACGCAAGTCCATATAAATCGACTTGATTAATCAACATATTTCTTATGGAAATGGTTTGTTCGATGATAAGAATGAAACACAATTATTTACTACTGTTTTGTGTATAGGATCATCGAGATGCTAGACAACTTTGCACTGCTTGATAATACTTGATCACTATTCTCACATAGTACATTATAGTTCCTTGAACTGCAACATCCCTTGCAGCAACGGCTATAGACATTGGCAGCATCTAAAATTGTTGAAACATCACTTACAACGACGTCAATAGACACAAAAACCTAATCTAGTTTCGTATCATTTTATTCAGAGCAAGACTGGAAAAAGGAAAATTATTCAAAACTCACTTAACGGTAGAAGTGGTTGCAACAGTGAGTATCACATATATTTCGCTTAAATGAGTTAAATAAGTGTATATATAAATAGATTAGCTTAAGAAAGAATAGTAATAATGTATTTTTTTCACTATGATGTATCTGTCACGTATTTCAGTAACGAACAATTTGAAAAATCTGATATTCAATATGTAAGATGTCAATGCAAAAAGTATGGAACCTGTGAGCACAGAGCTAATCCTTTTTGTTCTTGGTCTCTGCACCCAACATCCAACATAGCTTTCTTCACCGAGGACTTAAGCCTGGAACCATCACTATAAGGCGACATTAGAACACACAGAAATACACACGTGTATATGACCATAACCCTTAATTTTTTTCTAAGGAAGAACAAATATTACCTCTTTTCTGTTCCCACTTTAGCATGCGTGTTTCTAATGGATTCACAGGGGCATGTGCAATGACCTGCACCTGCAGTTTAACAAGCCAATGAAGAGGAAATCCTGGAGTACCAATGATTGCAGAAAAGAAACAGGCTATGTGTGAACTATGTAGTTAAATGAGACATCCCTGGAGAACATTCAATACAATCTCATAATAATAATGGTTAGAAAGAGGAGTCTCACTCAGTAAGCATCAGCATAAACATGAGCCAATTATACTTCCAAGGTTGGGTTTGGATGGAACTGTATTTGGTAATTTCAAGAGCAACAACAGAGATGCCATACTGGTGCAGATGCCAACAGTATGGGGTATCAATAATCAAAAGTAGACAAAAATTTCAGTTTGAAGTTGTTACAGTCTGAACAAAATAGTTGCGCATACCAAGGAACCCCTAGGAATTTCACTTGTCATCGATCTGCAATTTCATCGAAATATCTAGTCCCTATGGAATACTACAAGTCAATTACATTTGCATCAATGTTAGAAAAATAGAATCTTGGTAAGGAATGTACGAAATCTTTAAAGGAAGAACTAATCTTGCTAAAGATTATTACCTAGACATATCAATATATAATTACTAAATAATAGTATGAGTAGTTTGGTAAAGCTACAGCAATTCAAATTCGACCGAACACCGGATCAGTACCTTATGGGAATGCACTATTGTTTCGATGCAGCAATGGCCTACAACACCAGAGGAAGTACAAAATATAGACATCTGCCGAAAAATAATACAGTATCTAAAATTCGCAATTAATAAGCTTCCCATGAAATTTACATATTACTACTTTATCTAATAATAAGCACCCGTAAAATTGAAACTGCAGGTTGTCACAATTAATATAACAAATATATGCTCATTAGTTGTTAGGCAGAAACTTGTGTGAATTAGAAACAACAGGAAAGGAAATAACGTATTATGTTCTAGTGAATCCCCTCCGATCCTTTTCCTTGTACTCAATTAATTTATGGAACAGGAGAAGCACTTCTCTCTCCTCAGTCAGTCGTCTTCCTCGTGGCACCACTCCACCGGGCAGCGCAGCGGCAGGATGCTCGCCGTTCATCGATGACCAGGCCATCCACACCGCCCCCTTCACCTTTAAAAACCTTCCCCGTGACCTAGCTCTCCTTTTCCTTTCTTCCCCGGACCTCTGCAAACCCCAAATCGCCCAAGCTGCCATTCACGCCATTGCCGCAGGTGAGCATCCTACAGAAAGGTCAGAGGAACCTGCCTGAATCATTTTTGTTGCCCATGCTTCTGTGATCCTCAGGGACCTCATTTCCTGCTCCATCTCGTAGTAACCGAGGAGATCAGGCATCATCTTCTCCAACTCCGACAGCACTCCGGTGACGTTTCCGACAGTTCCAGTGAGCCTTGTGTCATACCAGTGTGTCCTTTAGCTCCTCTGTACCCTGGTGCATCTTTTTGATGTGCGAGTTGCTCCAGGTGGTCACCCACGTCGACCTGCCTCCGTGAGCTGAATGCCACTGTCAACCTGCTGCCAACGACATCGACCACAGGAGCCTCTTCCTCCTTGCCCAACCATTCCATTGAGTTGACCTGATAAAGAATCACTTCAACATAATCAAGCAGCCAGCAGTGCAAAAGAATCAATCTTGGCCACGAAGAATAAAGGTATTTACTGTGGAGCAACATACTTTCAGTAGAGAATCGCTTGCTTTCAATACCTCATTGTCATGGACAGATAAGTTATACGCTTTCCTTGACTGAATATTGAAAGGAAGAGAATAAATATTCAGAATTGAGCGTTGCTCATAAAGAATTCCTTAACTCACGGATGGCACCTCCTTGACTCGTCCATACAAGGTATGTACACTAAAAAGCTAGGCTTGAAGCCATGGTTAAAAAGTAAACAAACTGTAAGAAATAAATGGGAGGAAATTAAGATGAGATCGACTCTAATATTTATATAATTAAAGAGAAGGCACCAGTAAAACAATTAGGCTGAGCTTATGTTTCTAGAAATCTTGCTATAACAACGAAAGCAGAACAGAGAAAAAGAAATGCACATGCTTCATCTATATGGAATGGCAACTGTATGCATGTAGCAGCAAGAAAGGAATTGATATTTATGGGACAGTTCCTTGCAATAACACGCACCTTATTTCCACAAATAATATATTGACTCTTGTGGCGGTACCAATGAGCTGCTCAACCTAATTTCCACAAAGAATAAATTCAGCTTCATCAGTACCGTCTGTTGCTATAAGACCACTTTTAAGCTAGTGGACCGTAGACCAATATTTCCAACACCTTAATGATAATTTCTTTATGACATGTAAGCAAAGGAAAGCAGAATAGATACAGCAACTACACTGCATTAAACAACCATAGATGAAGGAAGGTTCATACATACGTAGTCATTTCTTGTAGTAGTCTATTTCCTGAATGAAGGTAAATAATATGATCTGGGAATCACTGCAGGTAAGAGAATGAACAGTCAGTAAGCATAGGGGATACCCATCAGGATTAAAACATAGCACTTGTGAAGTAAATTGGAAAAAGAATTCAATTTAAATATATGATAATTTCAGATAACTGAGATGGATTAAAATAGTAGAACTGAAAATCTTCGAAAGAGAAGCACAACTCTGAACCACCATACAGAGATAAGAAAGAGAAAAGTGAAGGAAACAATTATAAAGCAAGAAAGAAGAAAGACGAAAAGTTTGACGGCAGCTTATCAGAAAATGCAAGGAAATGACCAAGGTACAGAGAAAATGAAGTGGTTTCCTGGTTCGATAGTAAAGATCTCTGCATGATAGTTAAATGCCGGTTGCAGACTCAATAATTTCACATTAGTAGGTCCCTATGGATAGGAACTGACCATGAAACGGAATGATTGCCTGGTTGGAGAAATACTCAGCAGGCTTATGAAAAATATATTTTCATTAAGCTCTATTGGTGAGAGTAAGTATGTCCTATTTAATCGGTCCTTTCTATAGTCAAACTTTCGGCATACTATGAGTCAGTATGCTATCTATTAACACAAGAACACTCATTCATTTCTGTTACATCAGATCATTATCTACAATTCTTGGATGCAAGTCGGCAGAGAAATTCACAACATATATTAATAGTCACGTCCTCTCAAGTGAAAATTCATCACAAAACAGAAAAATAAAATATTACTCTTTTCTCTGGAAAAAACATCATGGCAATAAACCAACTAAATCAATACCAAGATGTTGTATATTCTCTCATGTAACCAGCTTCACGTATGTTTATTCAACAGTCTTGGCCAGATGGATGGAAGTTTAACAGTTAGATTTGCATTTATAAGCTATTGTAACTGAAAAAAGGCAAGCAACCCAAATTGCAATCGATTGTATCAGTGCCCAATAGAACAATAGCACACCTCGGGCATGGCCAAAAAAGACAAGAGAGCTTACCACTTAATCTTACAACACAACGAAAGTGAAAGATTTGTTACAGTGAGAAATCAAGGACCAAAAAATAAACAGATCTCTCAGTAATACAGGTTTAGAAAATAAAATTGGTAAGGAAAAGTGATCAAATGTGTAAGGTAAGTTAAAATCAAACAATATTTTGGTGATCACTTGATCCTCCTACCCAAAGCTACTCTGTCCATTTCTCAAGGCAGATAAGAAAAAGCGAAACTATGAGGATACATAACACCATATAACCAAACTATTTAGGTTTTTATAGTTCAATTTTAGGAAAAAAGAAGGAACATATTGCTCAGAGGAAATCAGGAGAAAAGTGAGGCACTTGGCATACCAGCACAAAGCCCAGTCCGATGCGGTAACACCACCAATAACTCAACATGACAACAATGAACAATGTCTCCATATATTTGAAGAAAACACACTACTGACGGCTGAATCACACTGGTATACAAACATCATATATAGTAGACAAGTAGATAAAAAAATTTACCTTAATTTTTTTTAATTGTTGCACTCTTAGCAGGGGCTAAGAAGGGAACATCCCAGACGGTGTCACACAAGCATGGTTAAACTTCTCAGTTGCAAGCCAGATTACATGTCACTATAGTTTGATATATCAAGGTCTTCTGCATACTGCATTTTATTGATTCATTTCCGTCGAATGTCAAAGACATAAGTCACGTAACATAACCAAACTCCATCAAATAAATCTGCAATAACCGAAACAAAGATCAGAAAGGATGGTCCAAACAGAACCCTGAAACTTGCCTCACGTGATATACACACAACAATTGCGATCATGCACCTTGAAAAAATAAAGTACACACAACAGCTAGTGCTTACACAATGAAGACAGTAACATCAGCCGTAATAAGTGTTGAGACAGCTGGAGCCCAACTGTTCCTCATGGATAAGAACATAACCTGATGGTAACACCTAGCATTTCTCCATATCCACAATGACAAATTATCCAACCTATGGTGAAGGTTAGGCCTTTGAACTGGTAATGGCTTATAAAACACTATATTGAACAACTATAGAAATTGAACTTCATTACCAGTAAATGAAGAATAAACAACAATCTATTTTATTTTCTATACAAAAAAGAAGTACCAGGTAATGAAGAGAAGCAAAAGAACACAACATAGCCTATACATCGAGCACCCGAGGGCCTGAAGTACAGCATCATGTGTGAGGTTAATATGAGGAGACAACACAAAAAGCCCCATGAGATGGCTCCAATAATGTCACGCCTACAGAGTTCAGAAAGCAAAGCCATGTTCAGATCATAAAAGAAGCAAACCTATCATGATAGAGGACTGGTAAACAGGGAGGAAATAATTTTTCGGATTAATATAAGAAAATACATCTGACCTGTTGCACGATTTATCTTAAGAAAACTACCAAGTTCAAAACTGAGGCATGAAACTCGTGGTAACAAGCTAAACTGGTCTGCCAGCATGGTTCAACTTTTCATTCCAGAAATATGAAGCAAGTAATTTGCCAGAAAAATCACGTAAGAGCTAAGAGACAATAATATCACCATCTACTTAGTTTGCTAATCAAAACAACAATAACGTCAGATTAAAACATTTACCCGACGGTATTCTGGCTGACCAAACTAAAAGTAACCAAACACTAAGAAGATGGACCCAAAATAAACCGCGAGCTACATATTTCTACCTACCTTTTACCAAAAGAAAATATTTCAAATGCCCTTAGATGCTACCGAAGCTGCTGCAACCCTAATTATATCTAAATGTACTCAACAGCAGACCAAAATAAAAATAGCACGATATCTCAAACATGTGCATTGACTCTATAATGATATAGGTGTATTGACTGCTTCTTTATCACCTAATCAGGTCCTGGATAAGATAGTAGATAATATACCTGAATGGCAACCTCTATTTTTTCTAGATTTTTTTGTTGATTGCCTTCCCTAAACATGTAAGGAATCTGCAACTTGGTTGGTATACACTACAATTCAGA
The DNA here is from genome assembly GCF_022539505.1 of Lolium rigidum. Lineage (NCBI taxonomy): Eukaryota > Viridiplantae > Streptophyta > Magnoliopsida > Poales > Poaceae > Lolium > Lolium rigidum. Next base: position 177,147,714 of record NC_061510.1, read on the forward strand.
TTTCCAAGTAGATCTAGCTGCAAAAGACAATCTAGTTGTGTCAGCAACATAACTCAGTATGACAAAATTTATTCAGAAAAGTGAGATAGATTGATCCAATGCAAATAACATATATAGAAGGCTCTAGTGAATAACATCCTAATCCTTAGAGAAAACAACACCTTGGCTTGCTGACCTCGTCTATCTCTGCAGTGGCAGCCAACGTGTCGCCCCCAAGTTGGCGGCACCATCTGCTCCTCTTGCTGCGCGTTGAGGAGGAGGGGGAGAACATCGGTCTGCCGCTTCTCTGCGTACTCCTCCACGTCGAGCTCCGCCTCTCCAGCCATGGTGCAGCTCCTGCCCTCCGCCTCTCTCTCCATGGTACATCCATGGAGAAAACCGAGAGACAGGGTAGAGGAGGAGAAAGGGACCGGAGCAGGTGGGGATTGGGGGAGAGATGGATGCAGGTGAAGCGGCGGCTGGACGGGGAGATGAGGAGGGCGGCGGCTGGCTTGGGGGAGGAGAAGCGGGAGCTGATTGGGGGAGACGCGAGAGGGGAGCTAGGGTTTGACCACGGGCTGCTACGCTGTTCTTTTTATACCACGCAGTGAAAGCAAATGCACGGTCCAAATTCCTTGTAGAGAAGATCCAACGGTTCAGAAGCTGTAATCGCTGTGAGGCCCCCTATGGGGGGCATCATATATACCTTCAGATAGAAGCACCCATAGACATCAGGATCACCCAAAACCATCTATCTAATATACAGCTTGTCTATCATATTCAAGTTCGTTATGGTGATTGTGATATTTTCAGTCCATCTACTAGTGAGGATAAAATTCATTATGATTATTCTATGCCTCCAATTTATGATGATTATAATGATGGATGTGATAGTTTTACTCCCACTATTACTAATAAAATTGATTATGCTTGTGTGGAGAGTAATGATACTTTTATGCATGTGGATCATGATAAGAATGCTTTATGCGATAGCTATATTGTTGAGTTTATCACTGATACCACTGAAAATTATTATGAGAGTGGGAGACATGGTTTTATATATCTCAATAATATCAAGTCACCTCTCTTTTTGTTGAAAATTTTGAAGTTGCACTTGCTTTGTCTTTCTATGATAGTAGCTTCATGCTTCAATAATTTGTTTTCTTACAAGATTCGTTTGCATAGAAAGTGGGTTAGAATTAAATGTGTTTGTTATTTTCTTTTTGATGCTCTCTTATATTCATAAGAGCATCATGAAAATTATCATGCCTAGCTAAAAGGCTTTAAAGAAAAGCGCTTATGGGAGACAACCCATTATTTTATTTCTGCAATTTTTGTTTTATATTTGAGTCAAGTTGCTTGTTACTACTGTAGCAATACCTTTGTATCTTTATTTTCTTGCATTGTTGTGCCAAGTAAAGTCTTTGATAGAAAGTTGATACTACATTTGGATTTCTGCGCAGAAACAGATTTTTAGCTGTCACAAATTTGAGCTTTTCTCTCTGTAGAAAAATCGTAAAATCCTGAAAAAATTCATGAGTAATACTCAGATATGTACGGAACTTTCATTCAACTAGAGCTTTTCCATCTGAGCATGTTAAGTGCCTCGAAAAAATTCGTCTTTACGGACTGTTCTGTTTTTGACAGATTCTGCCTTTTATTTCGCATTGCCTCTTTTACTGTGTTTGAGTGGATTTCTTTGCTCCATTAAATTTCAGTAGCCTTGGGTGATGTCCAGAAGTGTTGGGAATGATTGTGTCCTTGCTGAACATGTGAATTTTTGATTATGCACTAACCCTCTAATGAGATTGCTTTGAGTTTGGTGTGAAGGAAGTTTTCAAGGATCAAGAGAGGAGGATGATATAATATAATCAAGAAGAGTGAAAAGTCTAAACTTGGGGATGCCCCCGTGGTTCATCCCTGCATATTTCAAGAAGACTCAAGCGTCTAAGCTTGGGGATGCCCAAGGCATCCCCTTCTTCATCAAACTTATCAGGTCACCTCTAGTGAAACTATATTTTAATTCCGTCACATCTTATGCACTTTACTTGGAGCGTTGATACGTCTCAAACGTATCTATAATTTCTTATGTTCCATGCTACTTTTATGATGATACTCACATGTTTTATACACACTTTATGTCATTGTTATGCATTTCCGGCACTAACCTATTGACGAGATGCCGAAGAGCCGCTTGTTGTTTTCACGCTGTTTTTGGTTTCAGAAATCCTACAAAGGAAATATTCTCGAAATTGGACGAAATCAACGCCCAGGGTATTATTTTTCCACGGAGCTTCCAGAAGACCGAAAGGGTTACGAAGTGGGGCGACGAGGCGCCGACACCACATGGCCGCGCGGCCTGGGTGGGGCCCGCGCCACCCTATGGTGTGGGGCCCTCGTGCCTCCACCGACGCTGCCCTTCCGCCTACTTATAGCCTTCGTCGCGAAAACCCCTGTACCGAGAGCCACGATACGGAAAACCTTCCAGAGACGCCGCCGCCAATCCCATCTCGGGGATTCAGGAGATCGCCTCCCGCACCCCGCCGGAGAGGGGAATCATCTCCCGGAGGACTCTTCATCACCATGATCGCCTCCGGATTGATGTGTGAGTAGTTCACCCCCGGACTATGGGTCCATAGCAGTAGCTAGATGGTTGTCTTCTCCTCATTGTGCTGTCATGTTAGATCTTGTGAGCTGCCTATCATGATCAAGATCATCTATTTGTAATGCTACATGTTGTGTTTGTTGGGATCCGATGAATATGGAATACTATGTCAAGTTGATTATCAATCTATCATATATGTGTTGTTTATGTTCTTGCATGCTCTCCGTTGCTAGTAGAGGCTCGGCCAAGTTGATACCTGTAACTCCAAGAGGGAGTATTTATGCTCGATAGCGGGTTCATGCCTCCATTGAATCCGGGACAATGATGATGAAAGTTCTAAGGTTGTGGATGTGCTGTTGCCACTAGGGATAAAACATCAATGCTTTGTCTAAGGATATTTGTGTTGATTACATTACGCACCATACTTAATGCAATTGTCTGTTGTTTGCAACTTAATACTGGAAGGGGTGCGGATGCTAATCTGAAGGTGGACTTTTTAGGCATAGATGCATGCTGGATAGTGGTCTATGTACTTTGTCGTAATGCCCTGATTAAATCTCATAGTGGTCATCGTGATATGTATGTGCATTGTTATGCCCTCTCTATTTGTCAATTACCCAACTGTAATTTGTTCACCCAACATGCTATTTCTTATCGGAGAGACACCACTAGTGAACCGTGGACCCCGGTCCATTCTTTTGCATCTGAAATACAATCTATCGCAAACTCTGTTCTCTACTGTTCTTCGCAAACAAACATCATTTTCCACACCATACGTTTAATCCTTTGTTTACGACAAGCCGATGAGATTGACAACCTCACTCGTTAAGTTGGGGCAAAGTATTGTGATTGTGTTGTGCAGGTTCCACGTTGGCGCCGGAATCCCCGGTGTTGCGTCGCACTACACTCCGTCACCAACAACCTTCACGTGTTCCTTGACTCCTACCGGTTCGATAACCTTGGTTTCTTACCGAGGAAAAACTTGCTGCTGTACGCATCACACCTTCCTCTTGGGGTTCACAACAGACGTGTGTCAACTACACGCCAGCAAGCGTCTGTATGCTTTTATTTTCGTTTTGTTATTTTCATTCTATGAATAAATCGGATCCTAGCATGCTTGTGTGGGAGAGAGACACGCTCCGCTTTTACATTTGAACATTGTGTTCTTCGTTTTACTTTAATATTCATGGCGAAAGCTGAAAGCCTCAGCATCGATTGTTATTTGGTTGGAAACAGAAAATGCTTCATGTGGTAGTTGGTATATTGTCTTGAATAATTTGATGCTTGGCAATTGTCTTAAGCTCTCAAGGAGATTATGTTTGAGCTTTTGCACCATGTAGTTTAAGCCTATTAGTGGAGAACTACCGTAGAGCTGGCTGAAATTTGGTTTGCATGATTGGTCTCTCTAAGGTCTAGATATTTTCTGGTAAAAGTGTTTGAGTAACAAGGAAGACAGTGTAGAGTCTTATAATGCTTGCAATATGTTTTTATGTAAGTCTTGTTGTACCGGTTTATACTTGTGTTTGCTTCAAACAACCTTGCTATCCAAAGCCTTGTACTGAGAGGGAATGCTTCTCGTGCATCCAAATCTTTGAGCCAAAACCTGTGCCATTTGTGTCCACCATAACTACCTACTATGTGGTATTTTTCTGCCATTCCAAGTAAATACTTCATGTGCTACCTTTAAACAATTCAAAACTTTATTATTCCTTATTTGTGTCGATGTTTTATAGCTCATGAGGAAGTATGTGGTGTTTTATCTTTCAATCTTGTTGGGCAGACTTTCACCAATGGACTAGTGGCATATACATCCGCTTATCCAATAATTTTGCAAAAAGAGTCGGCAACGGGGTGCCCAGCCCCAATTAATTAACTTTCATTAATAATTCTCTTCACATGTTTTGCCCTGATTTATCAGTAAGCAACTTAATTTTGCAATAGACACTCCTCCATGGTATGTGAAATGTTGGAAGGCACCCGAGGATTCGGTTAGCCATGGCTTGTGAAAGCAAAGGTTGGGAGGAGTGTCATCTATAAATAAAACTAAAATACATGTGTAAACAAAAGAGAAGAGGGATGATCTACCTTGCTGGTAGAGATAACGTCCTTCATGGGAGCCGCTCTTTGAAAGTATGTTTGACAAGGGGGTTAGAGTGCCCACTACCATTCGTTGACAACAACAAACACCTCTCAAAACTTTATTTTTATGCGCTCTTTATGATTTCAAAACTTGAAAAGCTCTAGCACATGATTTAATCCCTGCTTCCCTCTCGCGAAGGGCCTTTCTTTTACTTTATGTTGAGTCAGTTTACCTACTTCTTTCTATCTTAGAAGCAAACACTTGTGTCAACTCGTGTGCATTGATTCTTACATGCTTGCTTATTGCACTCATCATATTACTTTGTGTTGACAATTATCCATGAGATATACATGTTGAAAGTTGAAGACAATTGCTGAAACTTAAATCTTCCTTTGTGTTGCTTCAAAACCTTTTATTAAGAATATATTGCTTTATGAGTTAACTCTTATGCAAGAATTTTTTATGCTTATCTTGAAAGTACTATTCATATCTATAATTTCTTATGTTCCATGCTAGTTTTATGACAATACCTACATGTTTTATTCACACTTTATAATGTTTTTATGCATTTTCTGGGACTAACTTATTAACAAGATGCCACAGTGCCAGTTCCTTTTTTCTGTTGTTTTTTATTTCAGAAAAGTTGGTTTACAAATATTCTCGGAATTGGACGAAACAAAAGCCCACGGCCCTATTTTCTACGGAGTGTTCCAGAAGACCGAAGAAGAGTCGAGGAAGGCCAGCAGGGGGCCCACACCATAGGGCGGCGCGGGGGGCCACACTGCCGCGCCAAGGTGTGGTGAGGGAGCCCCCTGGCTCCCCCGATGCTGCCCCTTCGCCTATTTATTCCTTCGTCTCCGAAAACCCTGAGGAGATGGACAATTTCTCCAGAAGAGTTCCGTAGCTCTGATACGTCTCCAACGTATCGATAATTTCTTGTGTTCCATGCCACATTATTGATGTTATCTACATGTTTTATGCACACTTTATGTCATATTCGTGTATTTTCTGGAACTAACCTATTAACAAGATGCCGAAGTGCCAGTTCTTGTTTTCTGCTGTTTTTGGTTTCAGAAATCCTAGTAACGAAATATTCTCGGAATTGGACGAAATCAACGCCTAGGTTCCTATTTTACCCGGAAGCATCCAGAACACACGAGAACCGCCAGAGAAGGGAGGCAGGGCCACCAAACCCTACCCCGGCGCGGCCAAGGGGGGGGGCCCCCCTAGGGTGTGGACCCCCCTTCGACCTTCCTGCGCCGCCTCTCCGCCTATAAAAAGCCCCTGGATCAGAAAACCCGATACCAATTGACGAAACCCACAGAAACCTGCCAGAGCCGCCGCCATCGCGAAGCCAAGATCTGGGGGACAGGATCTCTGTTCCGGCACGCTGCCGGAGCGGGGAAGTGCCCTCGGAAGGCTTCTCCATCGACACCGCTGCCATCTCCACCGCCATCTTCATCACCGCTGCTGCTCCCATGAGGAGGGAGTAGTTCTCCATCGAGGCTCGGGGCTGTACCGGTAGCTATGTGGTTCATCTCTCTCCTATGTGTGTCAATACAATAATCTCATGAGCTGCCTTACATGATTGAGATTCATATGATGATGCTTGTAATCTAGATGTCATTATGCTAGTCAAGTGAGTTTTACTTATGTGATCTCCGGAGACTCCTCGTCCCACGTGTGTAAAGGTGACAGTGTGTGCACCGTGTGGGTCTCTTAGGCTAGATTTCACAGAATACTTATTCACTCGTTGAATGGCATAGTGAGGTGCTTATTTATATCTCTTTATGATTGCAGCATGTTGTATCACAATTTATCTATGTGCTACTCTAGTGATGTGTTATTAAAGTAGTTTTATTCCTCCTCGCATGTGTGCAAAGGTGACAGTGCGTGCACCGTGTTAGTACTTGGTTTATGCTATGATCATGATCTCTTGTAGATTATGGAGTTAACTATTGCTATGATAATATTGATGTGATCTATTCCTCCTACATATGCATGAAGGTGACAGTGTGCATGCTATGCTAGTACTTGGTTTAGTAGCGTTGATCTATCTTACACTAAAGGTTACTTAAACATGAGCATTATTGTGGAGCTTGTTAACTCCGGCATTGAGGGTTCGTGTAATCCTACGCAATGTGTTCATCATCCAACAAAAGTGTAGAGTATGCATTTATCTCGTTCTGTTATGTGATCGATGTTGAGAGTGTCCACTAGTGAAAGTCTATTCCCTAGGCCTTGTTCCTAAATACTGCTGAGTTACGACTGCTTGTTTACTACTCGCTGCGTTACTACTGCTTGTTTACTGTTTTACTGCGTTACTACTGCTGCAATACCACCACCATCAACTACACGCCAAGCACTTTTCTGGCACCGTTGCTACTGCTCATACTTATTCATACCACCTGTATTTCACTATCTCTTCGCCGAACTAGTGCACCTATTGGGTGTGTTGGGGACACAAGAGACTTCTTGCTTTGTGGTTGCGGGGTTGCATGAGAGGGATATCTTTGACCTCTTCCTCCCCGAGTTCGATAAACCTTGGGTATCCACTTAAGGGAAACTTGCTGCTGTTCTACAAACCTCTCGCTCTTGGAGGCCCAACACTGTCTACAAGAATAGAAGCTCCCGTAGACATCAAGCACTTTTCCGGCGCCGTTGCCGGGGAGGAAAGGTAAAAGGCTCTCATACTACGGTCTCGGGTAAAGTATTTTTCACGGCGCCGTTGTGTGTGTGCTCAAAGCTATTTCCTTTAGATCCTGCAATTGCATCTTGTTGTTTCTTGTTTACACTAGTTTGGCATAATGTACAAGAGTGAGCTTCTTATTCTATTTCCTGATTTAAAATATGGATTGTTTGATGCGAAAATTAAAAAACCTATGAAATCTTCTTTGCATGTCTGGTAGTAATATTAGTATGAACGCTTTGAACACCATAGTTGACAATAATATAGAAAGTTCTAAGCTTGGGGAAGCTGGTTTTCATGATATTTTTAGTCCCCCAAGCATTGAGGAGAAAATTTTCTTTGATGATACTTTGCCTCCTATTTGTGATGATTATAATAGTGGTCTTTTGGCGCCACCTACTATGGAGAGTAAATTTTGTTGTGATTATACTATGCCTCCTACACTTGATGAGAATAATAATGATAGCTACTTTGTTGAATTTGCTCCCACTACAACTAATAAAATTGATTATGCCTATGTGGAGAGTAATAATTTTATGCATGAGACTCATGATAAGAATGCTTTATGTGATAGTTATATTGTTGAGTTTGCTCATGATGCTACTGAAAGTTATTATGAGAGAGGAAAATATGGTTGTAAAAGTTTTCATGTTACTAAAACACCTCTCTATGTGCTGAAATTGTTGAAGCTATACTTGTTTTATCTTCCTATGCTTGTTACTTTGCTCTTCATGAACTTGTTTATTTACAAGATTCCTATGCATAGGAAGCATGTTAGACTTAAATGTGTTTTGAATTTGCCTCTTGATGCTCTCTTTTGCTTCAAATACTATTTCTTGCGAGTGCATCATTAAAACTCGCTGAGCCCATCTTAATGGCTAAAAAGAAAGAACTTCTTGGGAGATAACCCATGTGTTATTTTGCTACAGTACTTTGTTTTATATTTGTGTCTTGGAAGTTGTTACTACTGTAGCAACCTCTCCTTATCTTAGTTTTGTGTTCTGTTGTGCCAAGTAAAGTCTTTGATAGTAAAGTAAGTACTAGATTTGGATTACTGCACAGAAACAGATTTCTTTGCTGTCACGAATCTGGGCAAAATTCTCTGTAGGTAACTCAGAAAATTATGCCAATTTACGTGAGTGATCCTCAGATATGTACGCAACTTTCATTCAATTTGAGCATTTTCATTTGAGCAGGTCTGGTGGCCTAATAAAATCCATCTTTACGGACTGTTCTGTTTTGACAGATTCTGCCTTTTATTTCGCATTGCCTCTTTTGCTATGTTGGATGAATTTCTTTGATCCATTAATGTCCAGTAGCTTTATGCAATGTCCAGAAGTGTTAAGAATGATTGTGTCACCTCTGAACATGTGAATTTTTATTGTCCACTAACCCTCTAATAAGTTGTTTCGAGTTTGGTGTGGAGGAAGTTTTCAAGGGTCAAGAGAGGAGGATGATATACTATGATCAAGGAGAGTAAAAGCTCTAAGCTTGGGGATGCCCCGGTGGTTCATCCCTGCATATATCAAGAAGACTCAAGCGTCTAAGCTTGGGGATGCCCAAGGCATCCCCTTCTTCATCGACAAATTATCAGGTTCCTTCTCTTGAAACTACATTTTTATTCGGCCACATCTTATGTACTTTACTTGGAGCGTCTTTGTGCTTTTGTTTTTGTTTTTGTTTGAATAAATTGGATTACATCATGCTTGTGTGGGAGAGAGACACGCTCCGCTGGTTCATATGAACACATGTGTTCTTAGCTCATAATATTCAGGGCGAAGTTTCCTCTTCGTTAAATTGTTATATGGTTGGAATTGGAAAATGATACATGTAGTAATTGCTATAAATGTCTTGGGTAATGTGATACTTGGCAATTGTTGTGCTCATGTTTAAGCTCTTGCATCATATACTTTGCACCTATTAGTGAAGAATACATAGAGCATGCTAAAATTTGGTTTGCATAATTGGTCTCTCTAAAGTCTAGATAATTTCTAGTATTGAGTTTTGAACAACAAGGAAGACGGTGTAGAGTCTTATAATGTTTTCAATATGTCTTTTATGTGAGTTTTGCTGCACCGGTTCATCCTTGTGTTTGTTTCAAATAACCTTGCTAGCCTAAACCTTGTATCGAGAGGGAATACTTCTCATGCATCCAAAATCCTTGAGCCAACCACTATGCCATTTGTGTCCACCATACCTACCTACTACATGGTATTTATCCGCCATTCCAAAGTAAATTGCTTGAGTGCTACCTTTAAAATTCCATCATTCACCTTTGCAATATATAGCTCATGGGACAAATAGCTTAAAAACTATTGTGGTATTGAATATGTAATTATGCACTTTATCTCTTATTAAGTTGCTTGTTGTGCGATAACCATGTTTATTGGGGAACGCCATCAACTCATTGTTGAATTTCATGTGAGTTGCTATGCATGTTCGTCTTGTCTGAAGTAAGGGCGATCTACACCTGAGTTGAATGGTTTGAGCATGCATATTGTGAGAGAAGAACATTGGGCCGCTAACTAAAGCCATGATCCATGGTGGAAGTTTCAGTTTTGGACAAACATCCTCAAATCTCTAATGAGAAAAGAATTAATTGTTGTCAAATGCTTAAGCATTAAAAGAGGAGTCCATTATCTGTTGTCTATGTTGTCCCGGTATGGATGTCTAAGTTGAGAATAATCAAAAGCGAGAAATCCAAATGCGAGCTTTCTCCTTAGACCTTTGTACAGGCAGCATAGAGGTACCCCTTTGTGAAACTTGGTTAAAGCATATGTATTGCGGTGATAATCCAGATAGTCCAAGCTAATTAGGACAAGGTGCGGGCACTATTGGTACACTATGCATGAGGCTTGCAACTTATAAGATATAATTTACATGATGCATATGCTTTATTACTACCGTTGACAAAATTGTTTCATGTTTTCAAAATCAAAGCTCTAGCACAAATATAGCAATCGATGCTTTTCCTCTATGAGGACCATTCTTTTACTTTCAATGTTGAGTCAGTTCACCTATTTCTCTCCACCTCAAGAAGCAAACACTTGTGTGAACTGTGCATTGATTCCTACATACTTGCTTATTGCACTTATTATATTACTCTATGTTGACAATATCCATGAGATATACATGTTACAAGTTGAAAGCAACCGCTGAAACTTAATCTTCTTTTGTGTTGCTTCAATACCTTTACTTTGAATTATTGCTTTATGAGTTAACTCTTATGCAAGACTTATTGATACTTGTCTTGAAGTGCTATTCATGAAAAGTCTTTGCTTTATGATTCACTTGTTTACTCATGTCATACACATTGTTTTGATCGCTGCATTCTCTACATATGCTTTACAAATAGTATGATCAAGTTTATGATGGCATGTCACTCCGGAAATTATCTTTGTTATCGTTTTACCTGCTCGGGACGAGCGTAACTAAGCTTGGGGATGCCGATACGTCTCCAACGTATCGATAATTTCTTGTGTTCCATGCCACATTATTGATGTTATCTACATGTTTTATGCACACTTTATGTCATATTCGTGCATTTTCTGGAACTAACCTATTAACAAGATGCCGAAGTGCCGGTTCCGTTTTACTGCTGTTTTTGGTTTCAGAAATCCTAGTAACGAAATATTCTCGGAATCGGACAAAATCAACGCCCGGGTTCCTATTTTACCGGAAGCATCCAGAACACACGAGAACCGCCAGAGAAGGGAGCGGGGCCACCAAACCCTACCCGGCGCGGCCAAGGGGGCGCGCCCCTAGGGTGTGGACCCCCTTCGACCTTCTGCGCCGCCTCTCCGCCTATAAAAAGCCCCTGGATCAGAAAACCCGATACCAATTGACGAAACCCACGAAACCTGCCGGAGCCGCCGCCATCGCGAAGCCAAGATCCGGGGGACAGGATCTCTGTTCCGGCACGCTGCCGGAGCGGGGAAGTGCCCCGGAAGGCTTCTCCATCGACACCGCTGCCATCTCCACCGCCATCTTCATCACCGCTGCTTGCTCCCATGAGGAGGGAGTAGTTCTCCATCGAGGCTCGGGGCTGTACCGGTAGCTATGTGGTTCATCTCTCTCCTATGTGTGTCAATACAATAATCTCATGAGCTGCCTTACATGATTGAGATTCATATGATGATGCTTGTAATCTAGATGTCATTATGCTAGTCAAGTGAGTTTTACTTATGTGATCTCCGGAGACTCCTCGTCCCACGTGTGTAAAGGTGACAGGTGTGTGCACCGTGTGGGTCTCTTAGGCTAGATTTCACGGAATACTTATTCACCGTTGAATGGCATAGTGAGGTGCTTATTTATATCTCTTTATGATTGCAGCATGTTGTATCACAATTTATCTATGTGCTACTCTAGTGATGTGTTATTAAAGTAGTTTTATTCCTCCCTGCATGTGTGCAAAGGTGACGGTGCGTGCACCGTGTTAGTACTTGGTTTATGCTATGATCATGATCTCTTGTAGATTATGGAGTTAACTATTGCTATGATAATATTGATGTGATCTATTCCTCCTACATATGCATGAAGGTGACGGTGTGCATGCTATGCTAGTACTTGGTTTAGTAGCGTTGATCTATCTTACACTAAAGGTTACTTAAACATGAGCATTATTGTGGAGCTTGTTAACTCCGGCATTGAGGGTTCGTGTAATCCTACGCAATGTGTTCATCATCCAACAAAAGTGTAGAGTATGCATTTATCCGTTCCGTTATGTGATCGATGTTGAGAGTGTCCACTAGTGAAAGTCTATTCCCTAGGCCTTGTTCCTAAATACTGCCGAGTTACTACTGCTTGTTTACTACTGCTGCGTTACTACTGCTTGTTTCTTGCTTTTACTAGCGTTACTACTGCTGCAATACCACCACCATCAACTACACGCCAAGCACTTTTACGGCACCGTTGCTACTGCTCATACTTATTCATACCACCCGTATTTCACTATCTCTTCGCCGAACTAGTGCACCTATTGGGTGTGTTGGGGACACAAGAGACTTCTTGCTTTGTGGTTGCGGGGTTGCATGAGAGGGATATCTTTGACCTCTTCCTCCCTGAGTTCGATAAACCTTGGGTATCCACTTAAGGGAAACTTGCTGCTGTTCTACAAACCTCTGCTCTTGGAGGCCCAACACTGTCTACAAGAATAGAAGCTCCCGTAGACATCAAGCTCCGCCGCCACCAAAACCCCTAATTCGGGGGACAGAAGTCTCTGTTTCGGCACCCTGCCGGGACGGGGAATTGCCCCCGGAGCCATCTCCATCGACTCCATCGCCATCTTCATCGTTGTTGCTGTCTCCCATGATGAGGAGGGAGTAGTTCTCCCCCGAGGCAGAGGGCTCTACCAGTAGCTATCTGGTTCATCTCTCTCTCCCATGGTGTGATCTTTATGTGATCATGAGCTTTGTAATCTAGTTGAATATGTAGATGTTACTCTTGTTTATTATGCACTCTAGAGGTTACTTTAATATGAACTCCGGAGTCACTCTCCACGGTGTGATGGTGACAGTGTGCGCATCGTGTGTGATTCCTTTATGACGTTGTGGAGCTTGTTTACTCCGGCTTGAGGTGTGCTTTTGCAGCCCTACACAATGAATGGTGTTTGTTATCCAACAAGAGAGTGTCAGAGTATCATTTATTTATTCAATTATGTGATCATTGTTGAGAGTGTCCACTAGTGAAAGTATGATCCCTAGGCCTTGTTTCTAAGCATTGAAACACCGTTTCCAACAAGTTACGCTACATGTTCGCTTGCTGCCATTTTTATTTCAGATTGCAATTACTACTTATAATCATCCATATTACTTGTATTTCACTATCTCTTCGCCGAACTAGTGCACCTATACATCGACAAGTGTATTAGGTGTGTTGGGGAAACAAGAGACTTCTTGTATCTTAATTGCAGGGTTGCTTGAGAGGGATATCTTTGACCTCTACCTCCCTGAGTTCGATAAACCTTGGGTGATTCACTTAAGGGAAACTTGCTGATGTTCTACGAACCTCTGCTCTTGGAGGCCCAACACTGTCTACATGAATATAAGCGTGCGTAGACATCAGCCGCCTCCCGCCCCCAGGTCTGCTCGCCGCCGGCCGCCCTCCGGCCCCAAGGCCTGCTCGCTGTCGGCCGCCCTCCGCCCGCCCGCTCCTCTGGCCGGCTCATCCCCGCCCGCTGATGTCTATGGGAGCTTCTATTCTTGTAGACAGTGTTGGGCCTCCAAGAGCAGAGGTTTGTAGAACAGCAGCAAGTTTCCCTTAAGTGGATCACCCAAGGTTTATCGAACTCAGGGAGGAAGAGGTCAAAGATATCCCTCTCATGCAACCCTGCAACCACAAAGCAAGAAGTCTCTTGTGTCCCCAACACACCTAATAGGTGCACTAGTTCGGCGAAGAGATAGTGAAATACAAGTGGTATGAATAAGTATGAGCAGTAGTAACGGCGCCAGAAAAGTGCTTGCTGGCATGTGGTTGATGGTGGTAATATTGCAGGAAGTAAAGATGCAGTGAAACAGTAAAAAAACAGCGATAGCAGTATTTAGGAACAAGGCCTAGGGATCATACTTTCACTAGTGGACACTCTCAACATTGATCACATAACAGAATAAATAGATAGATGCTAGACTCTACACCCTCTTGCTGGATGATTGATGACCCACAAGTATAGGGGATCG
>NC_061510.1:177161840-177203852 GCF_022539505.1 Lolium rigidum
AATGCTTATATTGATGCATTTGAGGAATGGATGACGAGAATGAAAAAGGATCATCCCTACCTGCCAGAAAACTTCTTCACACTCAGGTTCATCACTAGCCTCAAGGGTACTCTCAAACATGCTGTTATCACACACAAGCCACCGGACTTACGATCAGCTTTCTGGTATGCCCGCCAAGAGGAACAAGCTTATTTGTCAGTCACAAAAAGACAAAGCTCTGTTGTGATTTCTAACAGGCAAACAACAACTCCAAGCAATTTCAAGCCACCTATGCCAAAAGAACAAAGACCTCGGCCGGCTCCTAACAGGAACAGAGAAAGAGGAGGATGTTGGTATTGCCCTGAGCAATGGTCTTATGGCCACAAATGCAACGGTATGAAGAACATAATTCATGCTATTGAGATGCAAGGTCACAGTGATGACGAGGAAGAAGACTAAGTCGTAGCACCAGCAGAAATGCTTCAAGAAGTTGTTCCAATACAACAAGCTGTGGCAGAACCTCCTCCTCCTCCCGCACAACAACCTAGACAAGTGGATGGGATAATGCAGTTATCAGTCCAAGCATTGCATGGTATGCCAGGGGAAGGCACTCTATCTGTACAAATGATGATAGCAGGGAAATAGACCATGGCGCTAATTAATACCGGAAGCACTAATACATTCTTAGACAATGATTTTGTCAAGGCAAGTGGCTTCCAAACGACTCCTATTCAGCCTCGAACAGTAAAAGTTGCAGGAGGTGGTGAATTAGCTTGCACTCACATTGTATCTCAGTGCAGTTACAAACTCCAGAACATTGAATTCACCAATGACTTCCATGTGCTACCTTTGAAAGGTTATGACATAATTATGGGTGCAAACTGCTTAAACGCTTCATTCCAAATTTCATCGATTGGGAAGAGAGAAGTATCTTAGTATTCTCAAAAAGAAAATGGCTTACTCTATATGACCACCAAGTGAGGGGCAAAAACTGTTTGATAACAGCAAAGGCATGCTCTAAGCTATTAGCACAAAGAGCATCTGCATATGTGCTTCAGCTCAATCCAGAGTCAAGCACAGATCTGCAGGATATCAAGAAGAATGCAACATCAGCTATATCTGAAATCTTGGGACAATTCCCTGATGTATTTGAGGATCCACAAGGCTTACCTCCTCACAGAGAATATGACCATTCTATACCTCTTCAAGAGGGTTCAACACCACCCAACATCCGACCCTATCGGATGCCTCACAAGCAGAAAAATATTGTGGAAGAACTGGTCAGAGAACTACTTCTCAAATGTGAAATCAGGCCTAGCACAAGCCCTTATTCCTCACCAGCAATCTTAGTCAGAAAGAAAGATAAGACCTGGCGACTGTGTGTGGACTACAGACAGCTGAATGCTTTAACCATCAAAAACAAATACCCTATACAAGTGATCGAAGACTTGTTGGATGAATTACAAGCCGCAAAAATCTTCTCCAAATTGGACTTAAGGTCCGGATATCATCAGATTCGCATGAACACCAAGGATATACCCAAAACTGCGTTCCGAACTCATCTCGGGCACTATGAATACTTGGTCATGCCATTTGGGTTGACAAACGCGCCGGCCACATTCCAGGAGCTCATGAACAACATATTTACACCCTTGCTATGGAAATTCGTTCTAGTATTCTTCGATGACATTCTTATCTTCAGTTCAAGCCTCCAAGAACACAAGCAACACCTGCTTATGGTTCTGCAATTGCTAAGATCCCATAAACTCAAGGTTAAAGTGTCCAAATGCATGTTCACAACAAAAACAGTTGAGTACCTGGGTCATGTGATCTCAGGGGCAGGAGTAGCTACGGACCCAAGTAAAAATTGTCGACATCATCTCATGGCAGAAACCAACAACAGTAACTCAACTCAGGGGATTTCTAGGGCTCACGGGTTACTATAGGCGCTTCGTCAAGCATTATGCCATAATCTACAAACCTCTGCATGAATCACCGAAGAAAGATGGATTTAAATGGGGACAAGAACTAGATCAAGCCTTCAAACAACTGAAGGAAGTTATGACAACTCCCCAAGTACTAGCTCTTCCCAACTTTGAGCTACCTTTCGTGCTCGAAACTGATGCATGCGCAATTGGTCTGGGAGCAGTTCTAATGCAGATGGGCAAACCTATTGCTTTCTTCAGTAAGGCAATTGGATCTAAGTCAGCATCTTTATCTATTTATGAAAAAGAAGCAATGGCAATCCTTGAGGCACTAAAGAAATGGCGACATTATTTCCTGGGAAATAAACTGACAATCAAAACTGATCAACGTAGTTTGAAATAATTAGCAAGCCGACGATTGTTGGAAGGCATCCAACATAATCTCATGATGAAGTTGCTTGAGTTTGACTACATGATCAAATACAAGAAGGGAAGCCAGAACTTGGTGGCTGATGCCTTATCCAGAAAATATGTTCTACCCTCCTGGGTAGTAGATGTACAAGCAAGCTACATACACGATCCTAAATGTAGACAGTTGCTGCAAGAAATAGCAACAAAGATGATAGCCACCCTCCTTATACTTTGGCTGCTGGTATACTCACATACAAGAACATAATTGTCATTGGTGCATCGACTGACCTCAAACAAAAAATATTTCATTCATTCCATGCGTCAAGCTTTGGGGGACATTCAGGTCAGAGATTAACCTACCATAGACTCAAACAAGTATTCTTATGGCCTGGCATGAAGAAATTCATTGATGAGAACATCAACCAATGCCCTGTCTGCCAAATTTCTAAGACGGAAAGGTTACCCTATCCTGGATTGTTGCAGCCACTCAACATTCCCAAACGGAAGTGGGGAGAAATCAGTATGGATTTTGTCGAATGCCTTCCCAAATCTCATGGAAAGGACGTCATCATATTGGTAATTGTCGATCGATTGACAAAATATGCCCACTTCCTTCCCATGTCTCATCCTTATTCAGTTCACACAGGCAAAGTTGTTCATCGACAATATCTTCAAACTACATGGCATGCCGGCAGTGATAGTCTCCGATCGAGACATGATATTTACCAGCAAAATGTGGCATGAAGTCTTCACCGCTCTGAAGGTAGACCTGCGCTTCTCTACTGCATACCACCCGGAAACGGACGGTCAGACCGAAAGGGTCAATCAAAGCCTCGAGCAGTACCTGAGAAGCATGGCATTCTTGGCACCAACTAAGTGGAGCGATTGGTTGCCCTTGGCAGAATGGTGGTATAACTCCAGTTACCACACAGCCATTAAAACCTTGCCGTTCCAGGCTTTGTATGAGTACCCTCCACCTCAAATCAAGAGATTGTCATACCTGAAGATGCTTCACCTGAAACACAAGCAAATTTGCGTGAAAAAGACCACATGCTGAAGATGTTGCAGCAAAATCTGGAGTATGCTTAAGCAAAGATGAAGAAGTTTGCTGGCACCAACAGAACACCTAGGAACTTTGCTGAAGGTCATGCTGTTTATCTCAAAATGCAAACCTATCGTGAGAAGGCTCTAGGCTTGGGGAATGCTCCAAAGCTTACATCCAAGTATTATGGACCTTTTCGAGTACTCAAGAAGGTGGGTACTTTAGCTTACAAGCTACAATTGCCACCCGACACATTACTGCATGATGTGTTCCATGTGAATCAACTCAAGAAGCACCTAGGCCCAAAAGCAGTTCCTAATGCCAAACTTCCAATGCTGACACCTCAAGGTAAGCTCAAGGTAAAACCTCAAGCTATTCTGGAAACTCGACAGGTTCCACGCAGGGCTGGAGACTATGACGTAGCTGTGCCGCAATGGTTGGTGCACTAGGAAAACATAACGGCAGATGAAGGAACGTGGGAAGACCCCCACTACATGATGGCCACATTCCCAGGATTCCTTCCTTGAAGTCAGGACTTGAAGAGGAGGGCAATGTCAGGCAGCGTGTCTAGTCCGTTGATCTGCCATCCAGCGGCTCCTGTGTATCTTACCTGTTTTCAGTACTATTCAGCCTGAGGGCATATCTGCACTAACCTAGACTAACTCGTGGCTCTGGGCTGTGTTATAAGGCGCAGAGAGGGGTGGAAGGGACGCACGAGTGATAAAAAACTCTAAATTTCCTATGTCTTTCCTTTCCAGTTTTGCCTTACAATTCCTTATATTCAGCCTATATTTCAGTTTATTGTTCCAATTTTGAGTCATTCCTGTTCAAGTTCTAGCCCAGCCAAGCCGTATCCTGACAAGTGAGCACAAAAGGGTCAGATGTCTGCGGTGTTGTTTCTCTTGGTTTTTACACGATCTGTTGTTTTCCTTTTGAAGTAGTACTACACTACTAGTTATCTCTCTACTGGCTAAAGTATAAAATGGTAGATAACTTCGACATCCTTTTCACTGAATCAGCCCAATGGAAACCAGTTCCCCTTTAATGTGCCGTTCACTGTGGGATTGAGATAGGGTTGTTTGTTTATGGGAATGGTGAGACAGCTGCATTATTGATCAAATGCTTCAACTTATCCATTTCTTTCACATTCTTTCTTGTTTGCTAGCTTTGTGTTGGTCAACAGCCATCGTTATATTATATCCTGTAGGTTCTAGGTCGAATTCATTGTCCTCTCCTGTAATCAGGCTATTATCAGATACCTGCGGATAAATTGGACAATGTAGCCAGCAGCTATATATGCTCACCGCCTCATTAGAGAATCTGAGAATGTGGTACCTGATCGTGGAAGATAGCCTAACTTATGAGCAAATAGGACTGCTATCCGATCCACAGGCTTACATAATCTATTTACTTAAGAACAAACTGTATGATGTTTTAGGTCCAAGTCAATGTGTGAAAATCGATCTATGAGTTCTGAAGGCATCACTAGTGCGCTGTCTCCTTAACATCTGAATTCTGATGCTTTACAGTCGCTGTCCCTCTAGGAATTACCACGATCTTGCACTCTCCCTGTCAGTGATACACATTAAGCATCAGGGATGCTTTCTTCTCTAATGTATGCATCTCTGACGCGGGAGTCAAGATTTATACCCTTCTCAAGGCCCCTCGTATAAATAAAATTGGACAGATACGTGTCGATCAGTACAACATGGAGAACAGAGGCTGACAACTATATATACTCGTCAGAGATATGGTAGCTGGTGGAAGCTCATTTCACTTGCATCCATATAAGGATAAAGATAGTTTTTGATTGTCTATCCTATGAGCCTAGGACTGCTATCTTCTCCTCATGCTTAGCTTACTACGTTGCAGAATCGATTTACTTAAGAAAAAATGTATGATGCTCTCTGTCTAAGTCAACGTAATCGCTATACTTTCTCTGCGCTCCAGAGGCCACATAACTTGCCTATTTACTTGTCACTCATGTTTGTTTTCTCATTCAGCTTGGTACTGCGAGCATGCCAGTATGTTCAGTTACCATGTGAAACCAGTCTATGGATTCTGAAGGCATCACTAGTTGCTGACCCTTCGCTAAGATCTGAACTTGTTGGCCATACTTTCCGATCATGGCCTGTAAATTTACCTGACATGAACCGCGAGTGGTTCCTCATATTCTGCTGCTGTCTCATTGACATCTGAAATCAGACTACTTACTTTGTTGGTTTAAGTCTGATCTGGATCTCCATGCAAATAACCTTTGATACTGGGTACTACTGATTGTGCTCGCTCTGTAGTGTTCTTGAGTAATTTTTGTACTGACAATTTTTTGGTCATTCCAGGCCCTTACAACAAACCACTAATGAGATCTTTGGTAATTGCTATTTTTTTTGCAGGGATCATTCTTCCATCACACTCTTTCATGTCAGAGCAACAAAGAGAGGTTTTCATTCCACAAAACCTTATTTAATTGCATATTATATTCACGTGCAGCCGTTTTCTAATTTTCTGTTAAAATAATTGGCATCTTTCCATCATAAACACATCAAGTGAGCACAACTTTTTAGGAGACCATACTCGTAAAGGAGTAGGTTTCTTCAAAGAAACATATTTTTGTGTTGTACAGATATAAGACACAGTTTAACACATCCCTTTACTATTAGTCCAGAGAAGGAGAACATAATTACTTGGGAACTCATAGGCGATAAGTCAAGAGTTCAGTATCAAGATGATATGCTGCTTGTACATCCTTAGGCTTTATTCTGTAGGATCCACTGTGATTAGCATTCCTGAACTATATAGTGCCCTCTGTTCTGTACTTTTTCTTTTCCGAAATGGGGGTATACCCGGCTTCTGCATCATGACGATGCACACGGCCTTTTATTAAAAAAGATCCACAAAAGTAATGTTTACAACTCACGCATCACCTCTGTTCTGTACGGCGATTTGCACAAAAATAACCCAAAACTTAAAGAAAAGCACAGACTGACCCTCCGACGAAACTATTTCACCCATCTAACCCTTTTGTGTGGCGCCCCTCCCATCGGCGCCACACATGCCAGTGTGGCGCCCCTCCTGACGGCGCCACTCTCCTAGCCGACGTGGCCCCCTCGACGCTGAGCTGGTGCGCCGATCCGACGTGGCAGCATGTGTGGCGCCCCTCCCATCGGCGCCACACATGCCAACTTATATCAAGTTTTCGGTCGAAAACATCCAGGGGCTCCGGACGTCTGGGACTTAGCCGTTTTGGCGAGCCTCTACTTGTGGCGCCGATGCCACGGGCGCCACACATCCACTTAAGTGTGGCGCCCGCGCCCGCCCCCAGCCCGACCCTCTCTTTCTCTTCTTTCTCTCCTCTCTTTCTCTCCTCCAACCGCCGCCGCCGGCCGCCTCTCCGCCGCCCCCCACCAAATCCTCCACGGATTGGACAGATCCGGCCGGCCAAATCCATCCCCATACAATCCTCAAGGTATTCCTCTTCGTTCCCCTTCGATTCATCCAAGATTTGCTCCGGTTTAATTCGATTTAGCCGTTTTGCCTAGATTGGAAATGTTGGTTGTGTTTGAACCATAGATTTGTATGCATGTGTTTAAACCATAGATTTGAACCATAGATTTGTTGGAACCATAGATTGTATGCATGTGTTTGAACCATAGATGTTAAATTTTGCTAGATTGTATGCATTGTATCCAAAGATGTTTGAAATGGCTATGTATGTGTTGAAATGGGTATGTAAGTGTTGAATGTGTATGTGTAGGAACCCTAGATATGTATGTATCCTAGATTTGTGGAGGAACCCTAGGCATCAAATTTCATGAATGTGTATGTGAAGGAATAACTCATATGGTGTTCTATCCCTAGATATGAATGTATATGTATGTATTTGATGTATTTGTGATGGATTATTTGGATATATTCTCATGTATGTGTTGCTCATAATATGTTATATTTGTGTAAACATGTAGGGTGGTGTGGCTCCTGGATCAAGAGTACGACAGGGATCACCGGGCTGTTCATATGACGGAGAGGACAACGGATCTCCACCCTTTGAAGATTCGTTACCATGGCACAGTGGATATACCGTATGACGAGAGGTACACGGAGTTCATCCAGCCTACTAGTCTTCTCCCGTTCATATCCCTTGTAAGCCGTGGGGGGCCGAACATGAACGCCGCGGCACTCACCGCTCTTGTCGACCGGTGGAGGCCGGAGACGCACACCTTCCACTTGAGGGCCGGCGAGATGGCCCCTAATCTCCAGGATGTTTCCATGATCCTTGGACTACCCTATTCAGGGCGAGCCACTGTGTATGAACACAGCTTCTGATGGGTGGCGCCAGCAGATGGAGGCGCTTATTGGCAGGGCTCCTCCGGCGCCAGCAAATCCAAAGGAGAGAGTTCCCGCCGGCGCGTCTTTCTCTTGGATCAGGACTAACTTTCGAGAATGCCCGGACGGGGCCAACGAGGACACTCGGAGGACGTACGCCCGCGTGTACTTATGGTACATGATTCCGAGGACTCTCTTTCCTGACAGTGGGGGGGAAGCTGGCCCATTGGTGTTGGCTAAAGGCGCTTACGGTGTTGGACCACCGGTGGAGTTGGGGAACAGTGGCACTTGCCTACCTCTACCGGCAGGTGATGACTTGTTCTATATACTATTTTCCTATAGTAGTGTGCTAGACAAAGTACTAACCAAATGTCTTATGTACGCAGTTGGACGAAGCTTGTCGCAGGACTGGGAGCAGGACTGGGAGCGGCGGTATTGGTGGATGCTTGCTCCTACTTTCCGTATGGAGCTGGGACCGTCTATCAGTTGGGCGTCCCAGGGTACTCCACGAGAGGCCATGGCCTCGTCACCATGAGAACCTTGATCGGGAGCCGACTTGGGCATTTCTTTGGGACAATGTCTCGGAGATGACGAGCGATCCAAAGATCATGTACAGGCAGTACACTGCGGAGTTGGACACTCTTACCGCTGAGCAGGTAACCGATCACTCTTACCGCTGATTCTACTGGCATGTTGTAAATTCTGAAATATTTGTATGCTGCAGGTGGAATGGGAGCCATATGGTACCTACTACCGTATTGGCGCGGGGATGCCTGACCTCAACCACAAGTGCACGGAGGAGGCGTGGTTCTGGCGTATGCGCTGCCCACTCATATGCATGTGGCTTGTTGAATACCACCAGCCGCACAGAGTGATGAGACAGTTTGGGCTGTATCAGGAGTGCCCACCTCAGTGGCAAGACACGGACAAGGCGCTTCATAGGTAAACTTCTGGAATCATGCGATGGAAGATTCTTGATAGAAGAGGTAGAATCTACCTTCTTAATTCTTGCAGGCTTGATAGACAGCGGCAGAGGAAGATCACAAATTGGCCAGTCCATCATAACGGCCATGTCGCAGCGTTCCAACACTGTTTGGAAGCGACATAGACTGCTGGCCCTGTGGAGATTGTGCCTCACGACTTGGCCGCTTTCAACAACTACATCCAGTGGTTCCATGAAAACACGCGTATCGAGTTAGTGAAGCACGCGTATGCTGAGCATATCTTGGACGACCCCATCGAGTTCGATGAGGTTGCGCAAAGCCAGCACGACACCTTTGCTCGCAGAGGGAGATCGACTTCTATTGCTTCCGAGCTGAACTTCGTGGTAATGGATTCTCTCACTAACTAGTACATCATTGTTATCACCAGAATTTGACCGGATCAGAGGTGGCCCGTGATTGGAGATGGGCTTGGAGAATATATATAGAAGAAATACATGAATCGGCCTTGTATACCAAGTTTGGGCTAATTGCCCGTGTATCTGTACCATAGTAGGATACGTATCGGTTAGAAGTTAGATTTTTACCCGTGCACGGTTAGGTGCACGCCTGAATTAGAAAGTCCCCCGGACTATAAATATGTATCTAGGGTTTATGAAATAAACAACCAACGTTCAACACAAATCAATCTCGGCGCATCGCCAACTCCCCCGTCTCGAGGGTTTCTTCCGGGTAAGCACCATGCTGCCTAGATCGCATCTTGCGATCTAGGCAACGTCATACGTTTATTCGTCTCCCATGCGTTGCTCGTACTGAAGCCTTTTTGATGGCGGGCAACGTAGTTATCATAGGTGTTTTTAGGGTTAGCATTGTTCTTCGTATCATATGCTATCGTCGTGCAACCCTTAGGCATCTAGCCGCCCTTACGCCTGTCACGGGTGTAAGGGCGGCACCCCGCTTGATCATTATTTAGTAGATCCGATCCGTTATGATTGCTCCTTGTTCTTCAAGGATTAGTTTAATATCTGCATTGTTAGGCCTTACAAAGGGTTGGAGGATCCAGCGGCGTGTAGGGTGTAGTTTGCTAGCCCTAGACAGGACGTTCCGAGGATCAACCTCGTGTTGGTTTTTAGGCCCTGTCTAGGATCGGCTTACGATCACCGTACGCGAGCGCGAGGCCCAATCACGAGTAGGATGTTCCGATTGTGCGGTGAAAACCCCAAATCGTAGTAGGTCGCTTCAGCTTTATCTTGATCAAGCAGGACCACCATCTGATCGTACACCTCGTACGCATCATGGGTGGATCGGCTCTTTGAGCCGATTCACAGGACAACCTGAGAGCCGATCGAGGCTCGTATTTAACGTTTACGTGTATGCCATGCAGGAAACTAAGCGAGGCATAATCCAACACCTTCCTGACCAGGTATAGGTCAGGTGGCACGCCCTTGCGACAAGCATCGGACGTGTGCGCGGAAGGCTTTGCGGGCCGTCGCTCGGAGGGACCAGGGCCAGCCGCGGTCCGGGAGATTCCCGGCTCTATGGTGTTGCCCGTCGCTGCCCGCCGGTGGGTTTCGACCGCAACACATTCCGGCACGCCCGGTGGGACCATCTTCGACATCCACCGCATCGCCATCTACATCCGAGATGGCGGAAGGCACTCCGGTCAAGTACGAGGATCCGAGCGACGAGCTCAAGAAAAAGCATGACGAGATCAAGGCGGTCCTCGAAGCCGACCTCATCGGCTCTTTTCACAGAACCCGCTCCCATGGCATCAGGTGGAAAGGGTTCTCACCTGAAGGCGCGCTCGATGGAGTGGACCTGTCCTCCCCGTTAGAAGAACGCACCAGGTCGTTGCGTCAGGAGATCAACTTCATGGTGGCTCATTCGCTGCACCGCCATTCTGAGAGCCTGGTGAACACTTTGGAGCGTGTCGCTCTTCGCGTGATCCAGGAAATCATGAGCCATCAGTACTCTCCGTCCGGACCGGCTCTGGGGACTTACCAAGGAGAGATGCCACTCCGGTCCCGCCCACCGCTGCCGTTCGCGTTGGCAGCACCGGAAGTGCCGAACTCATCGGCATACGTCGTCTACAAGATTGGTGGTGACCCTAGTGACTACCAATTCCTACATGAGGCGCCCAAGGAGATCCCGCACGGATACACGTGCGCATACGTGCCGGGCACGCAGCAATCGGGCACTCTCGAACCGAGCTGCAACGGCGGGGACTTCGGAACAGCGGGAGGAACGTCGGCAGCGGATCTCGAGAAGCGGACGTGGCTAGCTAAGTACGCCACTCCGACAAACCTCCGGAGCTCAGCTCCTGCCGGTTGGCTCGGAACCGGAAAAGCAAGCATGGCTGGCTAAGTATGCCACCCCGGCGAATCTTCGGGGTTCGACACCTTCGGCCATCACCGCGGATCAGATTTGTACAATTCGAAAGACCGGTTCGGCATGATGCCGAAAAGGAGGACAATCGGCTATACCAAGCCGTACCCCAACGAGTACGAATTGATCCCGCTACCACCCAAATATCGGCTCCCGACTTCACAAAGTTTAGTGGATCGAGATGGTTCCAGCTCCATCGAGCATGTGAGCCGATATTTGGCACAGGTGGAGCACGATCTCAGCATCGAACGAGCTGCGTGTGAGGTTCTTCGCACGGTCCCTCACATGATCGGCTTTCGGGTGGTACACATCGCTGCCACCGAATTCAATCCGGACTTGGAAGCGATTGGAAGAGCGGTTCCACATACGGTATCACTCGGAAGGCTTCCGAGGCTGGTATTGCCGATCTAGCACAAGTACGACGAAGCGCGGGGAAACAGTGTCAGAATACATCCAGCGCTTCGGGACCATTAGGAACCGATGCTATTCGGTTCACGTAAGTGAAAAAGAAGCAGTCGAGTTGGCGGTGGTGGGTCTCTCATCATCGATCAAGGACGTGGCCTCCCAAGCAGACTACCCTTCATTGGCGCACATGGTGCGAAGGCTGTCGGCATATGAACGGCGCCACCCGGATGTTTACCAGGACAAATTCAAGCGTGCGGTGGTCCTGGTTGAGGCGAACGAGGATGAAGGTGCTGCGGGAGATCAAGAGGTAGCGATGGCTGAATGGACTCGGGCGGCAAGCCCCGTGTCCTGTAAGTGGGTTAGGCCACAAGGTCCTCCAAAAGGGTTCGACTTCGACGTGACCAAAGCTGAGCAGATTTTCGACCTCTTACTCAAGGAGAAGCGGCTAAAGGTACCGAAGGCCACAAGATCCCCACGGTGCAGGAGCTGAACGGAAAGCCATACTGCAAGTGGCATAACACGTTCACCCACGCCACTAACGACTGCAGGGTGTGGCGTCAGCAGGTCCAAATGGCGATAGAACAAGGGCGGCTAATTTTCAACCAGTACGCCATGAAGGTCGACACACACCCCTTCCCCGCCGTTAACACGGTGGAGTGCACTTACCATGGAGGGTGCCAGCCAGATTTCTCGTGCAATATCAACATGGTTGGACCTGGGCACCACTGCGGTAAGGACGGAGATGAGGGCAGCTGCTCTCATAGCAAAGACACGGAGGAAGCCGCTCCACGCGATCGGCTCCGCCACGACGGCAAGCGCTACATCACGAGAGGGAGAAGTGAGGAACGTAAGATATCGGCGACCTCTCTCCGATCACCTCCTCAACAAGTATGTGGGTCAATACGACCAACGCCGGCGATACAACGACGATGATGAAAAAGATCGTCCGGCTAAGGACGACAGGGAGATGTCGCCGGCATGATCGCGACGAGGAGCGATATGAGCGCCACGCCAAGGAAAAGTCGAGAGAGCAAGACGACGTGGATAGGCACGGGACTGCCCCTTCTTCGGACACTCTTGCTGGGATTCGAGGAATGAGCCGATTGCCTACAATCGGCAACTGCCCGAGAATGTAAACAAAAGAAGAAGGATGCAGCTAACGTGTCCGTGTTCAAGCGTCTAGGGCCTCTCCCGCCTCGGAACAAGCATGCTGAGTCCGCTCGGGTGGAAGATCTCGAGGAACTAGAGGACGATGATGTAGAAGAAGACAAGTATCATCGGCCAAGGTGGTGCCCTGATGGGCTCAGCCGTTCCCAAAAGCGAAGGGTTCAGCGTCTACGTGGGTTGGAGGAAGCTGAAAGGTTATACCTGCACACGTTGAGGAAGGCGCGGCCTGATCTGGCCGCTAAAATTCAGCGAACCCTGGACGAAGAAGGTCGACCACAAAGGAAAGAGTGGCGCCCCAGACAAAAGAAAGCCGATGATGAGACATCGGTCGGCACAAACATGGTCTTCATCCTTCCAACGGAGTTTAGTGCTCCGAGGATTAGACGAAGCACCTGTGGCACAACTTGATTGCGGCCCACGGCCGGTCATCTTCGAGAAGCCACGAGAAAGAAGCTACGAGCATCCGAAGGCCCTGTACTTGCGAGGTTACATCAATGGGCAGCCTGTCAACAAGATGTTGGTGGACACCGGAGCGGCAGTTAACATTATTCCATACTCCATGCTACGTCGGTTGGGACACTCCAGCTCGGATCTGATCAAGACCAATGTGACACTGAGCGATTTCAACGGCCAAGCATCTGACGCACAAGGTGTTCTGAATGTGGATCTGACCTTAGGAAGGAAAACTGTCCCTACGACGTTCTTTATTGTCGACGGCAAGAGCTCCTATGCTGTCCTACTAGGGAGAGATTGGATCCACGCCAATCGTTGCATTCCATCCACGATGCACCAATGCCTAATACGGTGGGATGGAGATGAAGTAGAAGTCGTCCACGCAGATGATTCAGCCGAGATTTCAACGGCTGGCATGAACGTTTGGGAGACATCAGGCCAAGAGCCACTCTCAGGCATCAATTTGGACGACTGCGAGCGCATCGACGTGACAAAGGACGGGGTTAGGCTGGTTTTATCCACCGGCCTGACTGTGTAACAAAAGCAACATCAATGGACAAACGTGGCGATGCCGATCCAGGTGATCGGCCTCAAGGATTTATGGAGGAACATTGCAAAACCTTCATCGAGCAAGCAACATGGAGGCCGATTCCAGCAATCGGCCAAAATTACCCTCACCATACATTCTGCCTGGGTTCAGCATTTGATCCAACAGGGAACACCTGAAGAGCCGATACCATCAAATCCCTTGAAAGAATCGGCTCGGGGGGCACCTAGGTGGATAAAACACGAGGATACGAAGGGGAAGTGTCTTTCAAATGCCCAGCAGCCCAAGATATTCTTTGATGATGGGTATTGAAGTATGGGGGCCGATACATAAATCGGCCGTAAAAATTGAATTTTTTAAGCACAGCCGATGCGCAGACATCGACTTAAGGATAGAAAGCCGATGCATGGCCATCGACTCAAGAGGTACAACTGTTATAAGCAGAGGCTCAATGGAGCAGGAAGTGGGTGAGATCCTCAATGGAGAACTCCTCAATGGAGTAGTTTGGTGGCTCAGATCCTCTCTTCAAGAACCTCCAAATTATTTTTGCAAGTATTCGAGTCCGCAATATCAGCTGGGGCAAGTTTGAGGGATCATGACCCTGACCAATGCCAAGAGCAGCATGGACGGGCAGATCAGGTTAAGGATGGGTTGCATCAAATCCGCCAAAGGAAAGGAGCCGATCTGACCAACAAGGCGCAAGAAGTGGACTGAAGAAGCTCGGGGGGCAGCTCACCCTGAAGGTTCTCTGCTCTGAGGAGCCGATTTTGTTGAAATCGGCTGGCTCTGCATTATGACTTGGGGGCCGATGGCGGCATATTTGGCTGGCTCACTACTTTTCTCGCCTTAACGCGAGGCTCGGGGGCAGCTTGCCCTGAAGGACCCTTTGCTATAGGAAGCCGATTTGGTTGAAATCGGCTGGCTCTGCATCTCAACTCTTTTGAGGAATGGTTGCTGCGGGACAACGGAGCAGGAGCCTGTCCTGCAGAAGTATCAGCTCCGGCCTCCGGGTTGATTCAGCAATGGTCCTAGAGCTCTCCCGAAGACAAAGGTTGCCGTTAATAATACACTCAGTGACTACGGTTTGGACCTGCTCGGTTGGAAGTTGGGGATCTGAGGTTGAGCAAGGTTCACAGGTTACCATTTGAGGAGGTGGCTAAATTGGTCTATCTCGAAATTTATCGTAAGAAGTCGATGCGTTGCCATCGGCTCATTGAGCGTTGATCAAACTAACAATCGGCAGAATCAGCACGAAGGGAAATCGGCAAAATCGAGTTAAGGAAAAGTCTTCTTCATTAATAAGAGAGGATTTTTACAATGAAGAGCCGATTGCTCAAGCAAAAGAATGCCGATTGCTCAGGGGCTACTAATCCTACATTACTAATCCTCGCTGGCATCATCATCGGCGTCGCCGTCGGCGCTACCGCCGGAGAATTCATCGTCGCTGCTGCCCCAGCCTTCGGCTGGAGCTTCTTCTTCCTCGTCATCATCATCATCCTCGCTGTTCGCCCAAGCACGGAAGCGCTTCGTCGGCGGGTACCCGGCGGAAGAGGAGGAATCATCCTCCTCCTCCTCCTCCTCCTCCTCCTCCTCTTCTCCTTCCTCGTCATCATCCTCGTCCTCGCTGTCCGCCCACATGCGGGAGCGCTTCTTCGGCGGGAGCCTGGCGGAGGGGGAGGCCTCTGTCTTCTCTAATTCTCCTTCTTTCTCCTCCTTGTCGGAGGAGATGGGGTCCGCCCCGTAGTTGAGGTCGTCTTCATTCTTGCTCTTCGGCGAAGATTGGAGGGGGAGGCCTGAAGGGGAAGAGGAAGACATTGCTACAGGGGAAGAGGGTTTTTTGGGCGCTGGTGGACAGAACAGAGCAAGGGGATGAAGTGGCGAACCGTTCGGCACAGATAAATAAAAGGGGTGTAGTGGAGATTTAATCCCATGACGGTTCTCGAGGACGTGATACCGAAATTATCAATTCGTGCAGAGAAGCCCAAGAGGCGAGGCGAAATGATGGAAGATTCTGCGGCAGTTCTGCTCTGCCACGACATGACCCGACGGAGGAGAAACGTAATGATTTTGGAAATGTCATTTCCAAAACCAGGGGGGCATGTGTTATCACCAGAATTTGACCGGATCAGAGGTGGGCCGTGATTGGAGATGGGCTCGGAGAATATATATAGAAGAAATACATGAATCGGCCTTGTGTACCAAGTTTGGGCTAATTGCCCGTGTATCTGTACCATAGTAGGATACGTATCGGTTAGAAGTTAGAGTTTTACCCGTGCACGGTTAGGTGCACGCCTGAATTAGAAAGTCCCCCGGACTATAAATATGTATCTAGGGTTTATGAAATAAACAACCAACGTTCAACACAAACCAATCTCGGCGCATCGCCAACTCCCCCGTCTCGAGGGTTTCTTCCGGGTAAGCACCATGCTGCCTAGATCGCATCTTGCGATCTAGGCAGCACACGCGTTTATTCGTCTCCCATGCGTTGCTCGTACTGAAGCCTTTTTGATGGCGGGCAACGTAGTTATCATAGGTGTTTTTAGGGTTAGCATTGTTCTTCGTATCATATGCTATCGTCGTGCAACCCTTAGGCATCTAGCCGCCCTTACGCCTGTCACGGGTGTAAGGGCGGCACCCCGCTGATCATTATTTAGTAGATCCGATCCGTTATGATTGCTCCATGTTCTTCAAGGATTAGTTTAATATCTGCATTGTTAGGCCTTACAAAGGGTTGGAGGATCCGGCGGCGTGTAGGGTGTAGTTTGCTAGCCCTAGACAGGACGTTCCGAGGATCAACCTCGTGTTGGTTTTTAGGCCCTGTCTAGGATCGGCTTACGATCACCGTACGCGAGCGCGAGGCCCAATCACGAGTAGGATGTTCCGATTGTGCGGTGAAAACCCCAAATCGTAGTAGGTCGCTTCAGCTTTATCTTGATCAAGCAGGACCACCATCCGATCGTACACCTCGTACGCATCATGGGTGGATCGGCTCTTTGAGCCGATTCACGGGACAACCCGAGAGCCGATCGAGGCTCGTATTTAACGTTTACGTGTATGCCATGCAGGAAACTAAGCGAGGCATCATCCAACACCTTCGTGACCAGGTATAGGTCAGGTGGCACGCCCTTGCGACAGCATCGGACGTGTGCGCAGAAGGCTTTGCGGGCCTTCGCTCGGAGGGACCAGGGCCAGCCGCAGTCCTGGGAGATTCCCGGCTCTACGGTGTTGCCCGTCGCTGCCCGCCGGTGGGTTTCTGACCGCAACAATCATCTAGATTGCCATGTGCTCGCTTAAATTGTGTATGCTATGTTTGTCACAGCGGGCGGAGATCACAAAAACAGCTGAGGAGTGCGAGATTATGTGGGAGCAGAGCGGGAGAGATGAAAAGCCTGCCGGACCGTTGCGGTATTTCATTAAGGTATGATCACCAACTTTGAATGTACGCTATTATGTTCTGGTGGCTTTGTAACCATGAGTTCCATGACGCAGAACACTGCACGAAAGATGCGGCGGTTAGCCAACTTGCTAGGTTGCCGCGACACCGAAATTCCTACATCTTCCTCTTCTGAAGAGCCGGAGGTATGGACTATTTTGTTGCTGTCAAACATGTTCTTACTAATTTCAACTTTTTTAATCTCATGTGTTCATGTTTGTGAAGATTCTTGACGACGGCGAAATTTTGAGTCAAAACATTAGTCGCGGCAAGAAGCAAGCCCCACGGTCTGCTTACCAGTTGAAGCCAAGGGGCAATGCTCCAAACCGGTACACTCCGGAAGATTATGTCAACCGAGGAAAGAAGGTTGTCATTGAGGAGGATGAGGCGCCGCCACGGAGATCATCTTTGAGGAGGATGAGGAACGACGAGCCCTTATCTTCAGAGGAGGAGCAGCAGGAGGAGCAGGAGGAGCAGCAGCAACAAGAGCCACGGCAGCGGACGAAGAGGATGGCCGTCCGGAAGCAGCCCGTGAGGACGACACGTCGAGGACGACACTAGGATGTGCTCCGTGTTGTTGTGAACTATATCTTCATAAGTATCGAGCTGTGAACCCTATGTCATTTCGAACCATGTCTGTAATGCTACTTGTTGTTTGAATCTACTTGCTACAATGTGAGCTATGAAGTGTTATATGTGTATGTTCTGAAATTGCTACTTGTTGTGTCCAATGTTGTACTCAAAACTGTTGGAGTTTGGTAGGATTTTTCATGTTTTTAACACAAGTCAATGTGTGGCGCCCTGCACAGTGGCGCCACACTGCACTGTGTGGCGCCCGCGGCATCGGCGCCACACAAGCCAACCTATATCAATTATGGGGTCGAAAACATCCAGGGGCTCCGGACGATAAGTCCTTAGCCGTTTTGGCGAGGCTCTTTGTGTGGCGCCCGTGGCATCGGCGCCACACATGCTAGTGTGGCGCCCGTGGCATCGGCGCCACACATAGAGCCTCGTCAAAACGGCTAAGTCCCAGACGAATTGTCTCACAGTATGTTTTGGGCAATTATAAGTGCATGTGTGGCGCCGATGGGAGGGGCGCCACACATGCTGCCACGTCGGATCGGCGCACCAGCTCAGCGTCGAGGGCGCCACGTCGGCTGGGAGAGTGGCGCCGGCAGGAGGGGCGCCACACTGGCATGTGTGGCGCCGATGGGAGGGGCGCCACACAAAAGGGTTAGATGGGTGAAATAGTTTCGCCGGAGGGTCAGTCTGTGCTTTTCTTTAAGTTTTGGGTTATTTTTGTGTAAATCGCCTTTCTGTACTGCTGGACATGTTTTGTATTGCCCTAAAATGCAACGCCTATATGGATGTATAAATCATGGAGTTCGTATATTTGCCAGTGTCATCTCAAATGCAACGCCTGCATGGAATGCATATTAGTATTTGATAGTTTACATCTTGTTTCCAGGCAGGAAACACGTCGCTTGGACTGATTTTATTCTCATAATATTGAAGGGAACAAGCATGTTTTTAAGAGAACTGTCCCGGGCCTGGTTGGTGCTTTATTCAACATTGTTTTACACCTTCAAAGTTCACTCATTTTCTGTACCTTTTAGTCGGTGCTGACTGAGAATAGCATTTTCAGTCGGATCACTACAGACCCATGCCCTTAAGGCCTTTACTTAGTTTCTGGGGAGAATTGGATCCATACCACTGAAAGAACCAATCTTTAGAAAAATACCACTCAAAATTTATGAGTTAGAAAAATGCCATTGAAAGCTTGGCCCGTTATCTATTTTGTACCATCGCCGTCATCTCCACCTGAACTGGAGCTTTAAACGAATCGATCAACACGTTCACATCATCAATCCGCAAGGCAGCACTTCGCTGCCCTCTCTTGCAGCTCTCCAGGTTGCACTTCAACGCCTGCTCCAGCGTTGTAGTTTACTGGTCTCTCAAGCAGCATTATGGCAGCATATAACATGACTTCAGGACATATTTTCACATTTGCAGATGTACCTATACAAAAGGGAGATTAGAGCATCTCTAGTCGCGCCTTCAAAGCGCCCCCAAACGGCGCCGAATCGAGCGTTTAGAGGACGTGTTTCCTTCGAGCCGCCTTTGGGGGACGTCGTTTTCCAGCCGCGTCCCCCAAACGCCGCCCCCAAAATTTTAAAGTACTTCATTTTTATCTTTATAGATAGAAGAAATCTGTAGGTACGGTGCAGGTAATGCTGTACTAATATTTAAAGTTGTGCAACATAAACAAATTACATATAAAACTTGAAAGAACGTAAACAAATTTGAAAAAAAATTAAACTACTACTTCTTCTTTGATAGCCCCGCCTTGTCGTCCTCACGGCTCGTCACCTCTTCCGAAGAGCCGGTGTCGTTCGACACGTCGGAGGAACATGTGTCCTCCTTATCGTCGACGGTGCTCGCCGGCTGCGCCTTCGCCTTTGCCTTCGCGACGGAGAGCGCGACATTGCACCAGTTGTTGGGCACCATGGCGGTGCCGGCGGCCAGCTAGGTGACGGCATCTCTGGCTCATCCCTCGTCGGCGGTGAGGCTAAAGGAGACTACTCTCTGCGCATATCCAATGGGCGTTGGGGTCGACTGCAGGACCAGGCGAAATCCCCACGTGAAGCTGACGACTCTTTGGATCGGGCGACGGGCGGTGTGGTTGTGAAGCGGGCGTGTACCATGGAGGAGCACTCGGAGCAGCAGTCGCTGCCGCCGAGAAGATGCGCCCCCAGGTGTTCTTCTTTTGGCCTAGCCTGGGTGGAGCGTGTGCGTGCGGTCTGGCTAAGTTGTGTGCGTGCATTGTGTTGAACTAGGATGCGATGGCGCGGCGACACGCCGCGCCCGTGACATGTAAAGGGTGTAAAATTTTAATAGCTAGGAGAATAGGTAGATAACATTGTAATATATATTTTTGCTATAGTCAGTCAAGCCCATAAGTCTACAAATAGTCTGCCCAACTAATTTTGGATAGATGAGGAATTTATTCGGAGGTCCTATATGTTGTGGCAGAGTCTTTTGTCTATTCGCTGCCGCGACAGGGTTTTACCTTAGATCTGCTACCCGTGGCTTAACATTTCAAGAGTGATGTATCTAAAGTAAGACATAGCAAATTAATTCGTGATTGTGCTTGCTGGAACTGATTCGAGAACTATGCACCCCTAATAATGCTAATATCTAGGATGTAAGCACAAAATTTCCTCACTTCCGTAGTAGTCTTTACTCTTTTATTTCTATGACAACAATGCTATCCGAAAAATAAAATTAACCCACCCAACTCTTAATTGGTGTGAAAATCGATCATGGTCATCAACCAGAAATGCAACATACACACTGATAAGGTGTGCTATAGTTGCCATGATCCTGACAACATGTCCAGAGCCTCACCATAGTAAGGCAAACATATGTCTAAATGAGCTGAATATCATTTCAGTACTGGCACATATCAAACCCATGGCCTTTTGTTTGTAGTAAAAGTGATTACTTCTGGATCTAGATGCCCATTTTTCTCCGACTCAACATGAAACCAACTACTGATGAAAAATATATGTAATATAACTACACTACCATCTAAATAGTGTTTACTCTTGTAGGTAGCCTGAGCACCGGACATTTGTAAACGTCATATGCAGACATCTGAATGTAGCTGCTTGAGCATCATTTTGGTCCTGCAATTAATCTTGAACGATCAACTCATGTTTTGCCTGAACCAGTGGACATGAAGATGTTAAATAACACATACAAACCTAACCACATCAGTACAAAGTCAGAACACCCTTTATCCAGTACTGACAATACTTGCACCTCAGTTTCAGTCATCTGAACTCTCTAGGCACCAAAAACTCCAATGCAAAAAGGGACAGGTAACTTGATGCTTTCAATAGAGAGTGAACCCTAGAAAAAAACTGTGTTAGTCATTTAAGGTTGACCATATGTTCTAAATGTTGCAATTATTTCTAAAATATTGTGTGCTTTCCATGCAATATTTCTAAAATATTGCACAACAACAGTTTTTGAATGTGTTAAGAAAAATATTTATGTAATTTCGATCTAGAAATTAAAAGTCGGGTTTCAAAGATCCAAACTGAGTATATTCAGGCGTACATAGATTTCTGTTTTCGAAGTCCGTACTGAAGCATACAGATGACCCTCCCGATTAGAGCCCATCCTGACATGGATACTCCATACAGTACTCTAAAACTGAATGTGGTAAGCAAATTATGTTGAATAAGCTGAATGTGGCAGCATGCTTCAGTATAGAACGGCATATACACTTCTGAGCAGAGTGGGCAGTTGGGAAGAAAATTAAGCATCCTAAACAAAGTCATAAGGATATGTTGTCACAGCTATGGCAGGCAAGGCACAGGTTCAGAAATATAACTCTTAAAGTGACAGTAAACTTTATTCAATTTCTTGTACTTTCTCTGTAGGGGAATCTATGTAGTATTATTTGTGAGTGAAACATCCTGAACAACACCCGTGCAAAAAGAAACATGATCTACATCACGACCTGTTTTGAGAGACAAAGTATTGACGAATCTTAGAATAGCATTTTGATTAAATGAAAAGAAATGAATAACAGCATTTTCAATTTCGTAGCATATGGGAGTATTTCTTAAAGAGTAGTGATTATACGAACATGAATCGGAGGCCCTTTACACTGTACTATCCTTTTTGAGATGGCTTCAACGTACCTTCATCTTTGATCAGAATCAGAAGAGCTGCATAGTTGTGAAGAAACAAAAGAAAAATCTTAGGTAATAAAGCAACAACACAGTACCACTGAATGGTCTTCAATAAAAAAAGGATTGAAGTCTAAGAGCATTTGCTGGAACCTAGAAGCCCATGAGATTTCCCTTTGTATGGTAACATCACAAAAGATGGGAAACACTGCCACAAATGATGGGAAGCTCTCTATCAGTCTGTGGAAAAGAAGAAGGGGCATAGCTGATCAACCAAACACCCAGCAAATTTTGTGATATTTGGTTGATCAAATTATTTATTGAAGCAAAGTAGGTGACATAAAAAAATCTCTTTACAAAGAAAGTCATATTCGACAGTAGACTGATATTTAGCACCTGAACCTCATTGAGTAATTAGTGATTACATAATAATGTTGATTCATATCCAGGTTTTAGCATCCCCAACCTCACTGAGTAATTACATATTTTCTTCAAGAGTAGCATGATGCTTATCAACCCAGTTATTTCTTCATTATCTTTCATCAAGCTAACTGTTTTCTTTGTCATTCTACAATCTAGCCATTTCGTATCCTCTATCAGTATAGTTACATTTTCACTGTCCTTCACCAACTATGTCAAATCTCCCTCAATTAATTATTTTTCTCTTCATATTTAGCTTCTCATTTGTAGAATAGAACATATTACTTTAGACAGGACATTATGGATTGTAAGCGTTAATTGCTTATTTGCAGCAGCTAAGAGTCTCTACTCTCCCTGCTATGCATAAACTACTACTTCAAAGAACTTCTCAATACAAATACAGTCAAAGCTTCAGTGCATTAATTACTTAAGGGAACGTTCATCTTTTGAGAACTGAAAAATCAAGGAAATAAGTGGCAAGCGTTGTCTTTCTCATGGTCAGCCAAATCAATAGATCCTATTTATTAACGTCCCCAAACAATGCTAATCATTTAGAAACATCGGCGCTACTTACTTATCTTACATGTCAAGATGCAGGCATGGTCATCCGAGAGACAGAGTGAGAGCGTAAGTACAACTTTATCATGGGAGCATGGATGATCGATTTTCTGAAATACGTCAAAACACAAAGATTTTTGTAACAGTAGGGGGACAAAAGAAGTCATGTATCGTGTGTGTTTTCCCATGAGGGATTTTCTACCAATGTACCATACAAAGTAGTTCTTTGGAACACTACATAAATCTTAAGAATGGACTCTGTATCACACAGTGCAGTATTGATTATGGTCAAAAATAAAAATAAAAACTATGCTGGACCAAGCTGCTATTTAATACAGTATACTTGTAAAGGAATATATGAGAAAATTCACCTGATTCCAATGATAATCTTTTGGAAGGCACAAATAACTTGACCCTGATAATGACCATGGTTTTTTTTGAGACCAAATCAAACCTTGGACATTGATCTGTTGATTTCATCCTTCTACCTGGTTGCATGCACACAGTTTGAAGCCAATATTTCAAAAATAACATAAAGACTACTGCATTCGCCTCCTCTGAATGAATATGAACATGCAAAGCGTGTGAAGGGAAAGATATCAGTACGTATGGGTAATCAGCTAAACAATGGTTCTCTGCTCAATATGTATGGTGGCATCCCTCGTTTTTCTTACTGTTGCATTGTCATCTTTATAATTTTTTGAATGTAGTTCTAGTTAATACTCATGTAAACATGTGTACATCAATAGCAATCTCATTTTGCAGTCATAAATCTACGGAATGCTAATCAATTTTTCCACTGAAATTGTGCAAGGAATGGGTAAGGCTGAACCATCATTTACCTGCAATGCCTTCGTGATATGTCTCTATGGCAATATTCTGTCATTTGAAGGAAACCATTAGATGCAAATATCTGAAACAGTCGCAACATTTCTCCACAGCAACATTCTGTCATTTGCAGGAAACCATCAAATGCAAATATCTGAAACAAAGGGAAAAAAGTTAATACATATTCATGGAATGCTGGATATCTATGTCAACGAAAAGATGTACACAGAAACAGCCTCTACCATGCTGGAGGGTGGGGGCACCCTGGGTTGAGCAGGAAGAGCGACACACGCGCGGAAAATAATGCGATGGTGCGGGCGTAGCTAGCCGCAGGGACACGGGCGCTCAAAATAGCCTGGAAGCGCGATGGTGAGGGCCTCGGCGGGAGGCACAGCACAGACTACTGGCCACAAGCAGCATTTACCTGTCAAGCCAAAACATCAAATTCATTTGACCATATGTTTGAAATGAATTCTGGTGTATATATAGATGTACAACCAAGGGGCCAATCAGAAGTCTATAAAAAGGCACATGCAAGATTGAATCCCTTATAAAGAGAAGATTTTTTGCCAAAAGGGAAAAATCATGACTTTGAATGTATCTCATGAGTTAATGAGAACAAATATACATACGTCATAATCTCGACCTAGGTTAATTTGGAAATGTAGTAACCGAGAATTGTCAAATAATTTAACAATTATAAGGAATATGAAGCTGATCACCTTAAACAGCCATTTGTGAGTAAGAATCATTCCAAGCAAGGAGAACTATGTACTTAAGATACAATCAATCATGTAGTATACCTTCTGTTGTGGTGGCAGTTCATCCAGAATTCAGCGGACACCTCAGATAACTGAAACAACACAGAGAATCGACAATATCAGGCAGTCGTTGTTGACGTGAGCTGAACAGCAGGCTGCTCAGGTCGAATCTCCATGGAAGAATCAGCCACACACATACACACATATCGAACGGACAGGAAACTGAACGGAACTCACCAAATCCACCTCCATGACCACGAGGTCTGACGCGGCCGCCCAGGCCATCCTGTTGGCGTCCGGCAGCACCGCGCGGCTGCTTCGTCGACGGGGCCGACGGCGTTCCGCAGGAGGACAGGCACCGTGGCAGCAATCGGTGTGTGCCTGGTCGCGGCCGTCTCAGCCACAACGGTGACCGGGGACGCGCCAAGCACTGGCAACGAAGACGCTCACAATAAGGGAGTCACCGTGCCAAGCATTGGCAACGAAGATGCTCGCGATTAAGGATTTGAAAAGCCAAGAACTCACCAGCCAGGAGAGAGGAGGGCACCGACCCTTGGAAGGGAAAAAGCTCCGGCGCGGCCTGCCGGTCCGCCCGCGCCTCTGACTCCCGCGCCGCTCCCCTCCGGCTCGCGTCCACTCAACAGCGTCCTTCGCGCGTTGCCGGCTCGCTGCCGTGCCGCCATACGCCCTTGCCGGCTGATCTCGCCGCGCCGCTGCGCCGACTCCGCGTCCGGCTGGTCCGCCTTGCTACGCCTCCAGCACCGGCGCCCCACTCCGGCTCGCGCCATGGTGTCGCCGCCGCGTCTGGCCGCCGCCGCCCCGGCCTTGCGTCCGCTTCTCAAACCCACCACCGTGTACCCCGTGCGCCGTCGCGCCTGACCACATCACCCGCTCGCCGCCCCATCCCCCGCGCCAGACCACGCCGCCTGATCGACGCCCTCCAGACCGCGCACCCGCCGCCGCCCCTGGCACGCGTGGCCACGCGCCCGGTCGACGCCGCCCCAACCGCCTGCCCGTAGCCCGGCCACGCGCCCGCCGCCGCCTCTGCAGCGCGGGATGCACGCCGCCCGCGCCTGGCCAGGGAGAAAGAGATGAGAAATAGAGCTTTTGTTCTTTTTTTTTTTGTCTCGTTGTTGTTTCTGAGAAACCAATCGATGGTGGGCCCGCACCGCTTTGACCACCGCTGAGGAGAACCACACATCGATAGAAATAGGAAGAATGTCTCTGCCGGTAGCCGGTACCCGGTTGCCTGTGCTTGGATGAAGGAATGGATAAATAGCTCATGAACAGTACCATTGTGATGATGTGTCGTTGTTTGATTGGTTGAAAGAGTGGATAAATAGTCAGTGAACAGTACCCAAATTAATGTAGAGTGTGGTAAATTGATTGAACTTTATATAGGAGATAATTCAGGTTGTGCTGCTGGGTGTGGCAAGTTTGATCAATTCGTGTAGTTAACGTTCATTTCACGGTGGTGGTATAAATCAATAACGGACCAAGCTTTAGATGGTAATTTTCTAACCCATAAACTTTCAGTGGTATTTTTCTAAAGATTGTATCTTTTAATGGTATGGATCTAATTTTCCCTAGTTTCTGAGAGCCTTCTTGTTAGATCACAAGAACTTAACTTGTCAAACATATCTTGTAGCTTTAGTAGTTGCTCAGAACCATGTGCCTATCCACTTTGAATTCCTCTATTTGTTTCATGTCTCCGGAAAGTGGATTATGAGATCTGAGGCCATGAGCTAATTGTACCATGGTTGTAGCTGTGATGAAGAAATGCTATTGTTGTTGTAATGCATATTATGTACTGATTGCAAGATATGATCTTCTAATGTGCTAAAAAGATAAAAAATTATTTGTGATACAAGTGTAGTTTAAACTGTTAAAAAAGATTGTCTTTTTATCCATTTGTGTTGAATACAGTAGTTTGTAAAACTAGTGTTTCAACAAATGTTTTGGGTGAAAGGGGTTTTGTAGTGTTTTGGGTGGTTGATGTTTTCACCCAAAACACCACTCAAAACACTTAAAACACACAAAACCACTAGCACCGAACGAAAGCCTCGGGGAGTTTATCCTAAATCGGATACCTCAATCACCCAAACCGGCACCGTGAACCGAATGCCACCCGTCAACATACACCTCGTGATCTCTCTCCTCAGCCCATATCAATGCGAACCAAGAGGAGCAGCGTGTGTCCCTCATTCGTCTCAGTCTCTCTCGTTCTCAAACTTTTTCGAGATGAGCTCCGTACAGCCCCAGCCAACC
This sequence comes from Lolium rigidum, assembly GCF_022539505.1. NCBI lineage: Eukaryota > Viridiplantae > Streptophyta > Magnoliopsida > Poales > Poaceae > Lolium > Lolium rigidum. The sequence goes on from NC_061510.1 coordinate 177,188,390, forward strand.
ATGCCCTAGTCCACCTCAAATTCAAGATGTCGTCGCCCTCATAGACCATCTCGCCGATTCCTCACACCAAGAGATTCATATTGACAAGGTCTACGTCCAGGACATGGTGATGGGTCATTTCATTGCCGTTTTGGCTCTGCGGCCACCGAAGCAATGACGTCCTTGTCGTCGAGTCCAAAAGGTATACGAGGCCTTAGTACCTATTTCTTTCTTCTCATATCTTGTATCACCCAAGCGCACAACCTAATGTCCTCATTATGTTTTTATCTCGCACCGGAGCGTTGCCCCCATCGTCACCGGAGGAGCTACCATCATCATGGATGAACACCGGAGGAGCTGCCACCATCATGGACGTACGCCGTCCATGTCTCGACGAACTGTGGAGCGCCGCCATCAAACACGCCCAACCCCGTCATCATCGTCCGCATGAGCACGTGCCCTGCCTACTATTAGCAACTCTCTTGAAGCTACTCGGGACAAACAAGATGTGGGCCTCGCCAACAAGCCGACGCCACTGTAGGCCGGCCCGAATGGACCAAGTGAACCAGACACATCTTCCCCGTCTCACGGATACAAAAGGGAGACGACGTCAACCTCCAGGATCATCCTCAGGATCACGAACTGGAAGGCGGTGGCGAACTCTACTTTCTGTAGTGGGATAGTTTCCATTCCTGTGAGAATTCCTTGTATTCGATCTCTATGAGACACTATAGAGAGTAATCCAGAGACAACCCATCCACCTCCTTACATCTGGTATCAGATTAGCCACAAGAAAGGAAAAACTCCATGCAAACTTGTATTAAAAATTAACGGAGTATAGCAATAAGTACTTTGATATGATGTTTGAATATCAAATATGCTACCATGACCAAACAAGACAATCACTTGTCACGTGACGAACATAGCACATGCATTCACTTTATCCCTAGTGAGATAGCAAAAGAAAATGCAAATCCATAATAGATCATGAATTTATTGTCACTATCCAATCACTAAAATCATGCTATTCTATTTAACACACACATCATCCCACACACGTTTTTGCATACAGGTTGGATCAGAACCAATACTTAAGAACGGGGTACATAATATGCATCTATCAATACAACTCACACAAAGTAGAGTCAAAATCTCATAGCACAATATCATAGAATAAAGATCCACCACATAGGAATTACATATATGACCATAATCATGTTGAGCAGCTCATATGGTACTAAGATCTATGAAGAACATGAGAGAAATAGATCAAGCTACTGCCACAAGCCCGTAGTCCAGAGGTGGATTACTCCCCTTGATCATGGTGTTGATGCGGAAGACGTTGGAGAAGGTGGAGATCACTCTGGCGGCGGCTCCAAAGGAGTTTCCCCCACCAATCTTCTCTGTTGCATCCTCCATTTACGTGTTTCTGTGTTTCTGCGGCGCTCTCTTCCAGTGAACCCTCAGGGGCCATATATATAGTGGTTTCTAGGTCAAAATACGTCGGTTCGCGAAAGAATCAATCGATTTGGATGATCGACGACTGAAAGAGGTTGGGTGGCGCGCCCTAGCATGGTAGGTGCGCCCACCTGCCGTCTTTTGGGTCTCAGACCTCTCCAGGTATGGTCCAAAAGTCCATACTGCTTCTCCCGGTGAAAAAATGACTCTCGAAATCCCACATCAATTCCATATAGGTCTTTGAAAGTGAAAAATACACAAAACAGTGTTTTCCTAGGGATTCTCATGGCTGTTGAAAAATGGCGCCCATACTTACAACATCAAGAATTCACCATAAGGAGAGATCAAAAGAGTCTAGTACATTTAGAGGAGCAGTGACTCACAACTGTCTGGCAACAAAAAAACTTTCACTAAGCTTCTCAGGTTACAGTTCCGCATATGTTACAGTGAAGGGCAACAAAATGGCGCAACAGATGCCCTCTCTCGCAGGCAACATTCGGACTCTTTCATACTCAACACCATCAGTGAATGCCAGCCGACTTGGCTAGAAGTAGTACGAGCAAGTTACATCAATAATGCTCATGCTTCGAAATGGATTCAGAAACTCCAGCAAGGACCTGATCCTAAAGGTCATTTTATATGAAAAAATAACCTCTTATATTTTCGACAACGCATCTGGCTGGGTGGTTCAGTGGACTTGCAGCAGAAAACCTTCAAGGCATTTCATGCCATCACGGTGGGACGATACTCAGGCTTCCGAGTGACTTACTCTCGCATCCCTAAGTTGTTTGCTTGTCCCAAGATGAAATCGCAAACACGGAACTTCGTCCAGTCTTGTTTGATCTGTCAATAGGCCAAACCTGAGCGCATCAAGTACCTTGGACTTCTCGAGCCTCTTCCTACCCCGGACGCTGCTTGGCAGATGGTGACGATGGATTTCATCGAGGGATTGCCTACCTCTTGATCGGCCAACTGTATCATGGTGGTTATCGATAAATTTACCCGTTACGCTCAGTTTATTCCGCTCCACCATCCCTTCACTGCAGCTAAAGTTGCGGCCGCTTATCTGAGCAACATCTTCAAACTCCACAAGCTTCCAAAGGTAATGGTATGAGATAGGGATCCAATCTTTATCGGTCGGTTTTGGAAGGAGTTCTTCTCTCTTGTTGGCAACGACTTGCATATGAGCTCTGCTTACCATCCTCAAATAGATGGTCAGTCGGAAAGGGTAAACCAGGGGTTGGAGATATATCTGCGCTGCTTTACACACGCTTGTCCATCAAAGTGGGGTCAATACCTAGCACTAGCTGAATACTGGGACAACACGAGCTACCACTCTGCTATCAAGATGTCTCCATTTGTCGCTTTATATGGTCATGAACCTCGCCACTGGGCATCGACGGAATTTGCACTTGCTCAGCCCCATCTCTACAGGAATGGGTGGAATAGCTGCGAGCAGTTCAGCAACTTCTGCAGCAGAATTTGCACTATGCTTGGTAATACATGAAAATCCAAGCAGATAAGAAGCGAACTGAATGGACATTTCAACTGGGTGATGAGGTTTTTGTCAAGTTGCAACCATATGCCCATAGCTCAGTAGTATCTCGTCCAAACAATAAGTTGGCTTTGAGGTACTTTGGCACATTTACCATCAGCAAGTGCATCAATCATTCAATCCAGTGGTCTACGAGGTGGCTTTGCCGCCAGCTTATAAGATCCACTCTGTATTTCATGTCTCTCAACTCCGCAAGGTGCGCAACCAAGGTATGGCACATCCCATGAACTCTCAGTGTCTATTGATGTTGTTCCAATTCCTGTGAAGTTCCTTGAACATCGCTAGCGCCAAACTCCTACTGGGCACAGAGCACAAGTGCAAGTGCAGTGGCCTGCACGCACTAGTCCGGATGTCACCCGGGAAGACAAACTTCAGCTCAAACAGAAGTTTCCCGAAACAATGGCTTCGGGGCAAGCCATGTCTCAAGGAGGAGGGGATGTCAGCAGCTCTCTTGAAGCTGCTCGGGACAAACGAGATGTAAGCCTCGACAACAAGCCAGCTCGGCCCAAGCGCATTCCGCTACCCAGTAGATGCCACTGCGGGCCCAAATGGACCAAGTGAACCAGCCACACTTTCTCGTCTCACGGATACAAAAGGGAGAAGACTTCAACCTCCAGGATCATCCTCGAATCACAAATTGGACGGCGGCGGCAAACTGTACTTTCTGTAATAAAAATATAGAATCTCTTTAGAACATTCTTGCACCTCAGGACCTCGATCCAGGGCACTTGATTCCTGACCGTTCGATCTGAGGTCGTGGCGCGCTGGCAGCCGTCCAGTTTCCCGATCGAGCTCTCCTAGCCGTCGGATCACGATCTGAGCACTGCTTACGTGGTCCGCACCGTCCGTTCCGTACCCGCCCAGTCACTGACAAGGAGGCCTGCTTTCTGCGGGGCCAGCGTCAGCGGCTAGTGCTACGTGATGCTCTGTCGACCAAATCCCGGTTGGAGCGCGGTGGTTTTTTTTTGAAACTGTAACAGAAGCTTCCATTACATATCTAGCACAGCAAAATCGCTGGCTAGGAGAACATTTACAAACTCTGGAGCCTCTTCAGGCCAAGTTACAACGTTACTTTGGCCTAACTTTGCACCATAGTTTGCTAGGGCGTCTGCTACTTTATTACAACTTCTTGGACAATATTTGATCTCAAACATACTAAAATTTAAGCTAGCAAAGAACTTTATCTCCCTGAATAAGCTCCCATTTACCGCCATGTCTTGATTTCTTCCTTTGATCGCCTGGACAAGTAATTGGGAATCCGTCTCCACTTGGACTTTCATCATGCCCCACATTTGAGCATTTTGCAAACTGGCAAGACATGGAACAGCTTCAGCTTGGAGTGCATCATATGCATATGGGATATGGCCTGCACCTGCACCCATAGAATGCCCATCAGAATTTCGGATGATGAAACCCCATCCCCCATTGTGATTTGCAGCCGCATAAGTGCCATCTATATTGATTTTTAACATATCTCCTTCTGGAGGAACCCATGATTGAGCACTCTGTTTTTTAACTTCCTTTTCTTTTGTGAAGAATAGTTCGAATTCAGCAGCCATTTTTGTAGCCAGGAATGAAATGGAGCCATATAGATTTTTATTCTCTCCTGCTACCACCTTGTTTCTAGCTTGCCAAATCCACCAAATCAGACTTATCGTTTTCAGTCTTTGTCCTCTTTCTAACCGGATTATCTCCTTGACAAATTTCTGGACGTCCTGGCATTTTTGCAGCTTGTCTCTAATGTTATCTAGCTGGAGATCTGTCCATTGTTTTTTTTTCTTGCATTTTAGGAAAAGATGAGCTCCATCTTCATTAAGTCTGTTACAGGTTGGACAAATGGGATCTAGATCCATCCCTCTTCTCACCAAGTTGACTCGGTGTGGAAGGCTATCATGGGCTATTCTCCAAATTAGCATTTTGACCTTGAGAGGGCATTCCAGTTTCCAAATGGGAAGCCAATTGAAACCTTTTCCTGCATCTTGACAACCCATCTGTCCATTCCTAGCAAAATCTTCCAGCTGTCTCTGTAGCCTGTTTGCAGATCTCACAGTAAACTGGCCTTTTTCTTCAAAATGCCATGCCCATTCAACTTCCATGTCCTCAACAACAGGGATGGATAGTATCGGATTTGTATCTTGTGGCAAAAAAAGTTCTCTCACCAGATGATTATCCCAGGATCCTGTGAATGGATCCATCAGTTCACAGACTTTCGTGATAATCTTTTTTCCCCTAGGAGTTATTGGTTTTCTATTCCAGAGTCTAGGTAGCCATGGGTCTTGACATATATTAATAGTCTTTCCATCACCCACTCTTTTAATTATGCCTTGTTTTAGTAAGTTAATACCTTTTAATACACTCTGCCAAGCATAAGATAGGACTGAGGTATCTGGATAATATCTAGCTTTCATTACCCTGGCACATAAAGACTCTGGCTTAGTGAGTAGGCGCCATCCCTGTTTTTCTAACATAGCTAGGTTGAAAGCGTATAGGTCCTTATACCCCAGTCCTCCTTCTCTTTTTGTTCTGGTGAGTTTTTCCCATCCGAGCTAATGAATTTTGTTATCCTTATCCTGCTGTGCCCACCAAAATCTGCTTATTAAACTATTGATTTCCTCGCATAGACTCTTAGTTATATCAAAGCAAGTCATGGCATAGAATGGTATCGCTTGAGCACAGGCTTTTATCAGAATTTCTTTTCCAGCCCTTGATAACAATTTCTCTTTCCAGCCTTGTATTCTGCTCCAGATTTTTTCTTTTATGTAATTAAACGTTCTTTTCTTAGATTTTCCTACAAAAGCTGGCAGGCCAAGATACTTGCTATTTCTGCCCTCGCTGGTGATTTTTAGAGTTTCCATCATTTTCTTTTTATCACTTACGTTTGTGTTTTTAGTAAACACAATGGAAGATTTATCAACATTTATAGTCTGTCCTGAGCTCTCCTCATACAATTTTAGGGTATTTTGCAGATGATATGCACTTTCTTCTGTCACTTTTAGAAGAATTAGGGAGTCATCTGCAAACAGTAGGTGATTAAAGCTCAGGGCTTTCTTACAAATTCTGATTCCCTCTAATTTTCCTTCTTGGTCAGCTTTGTTTAGCATGCTAGAAAAGACCTCAGCACAAATCAGAAAGAGATAAGGGGAGATGGGGTCGCCCTGTCTGAGGCTTCTTTTTGGTATTATTTCTTCAGTTAGGGACCCATTTATTTTGAACTTGTATTTTACTGTAGAGCAGCATTTCATCAGCAATTGTATCCATTTATCATGAAAACCCATTTTCTCATCATTTTTTCCAAGAAACCCCACTCTACTCTGTCGTACGCTTTACTCATGTCTAATTTTACAGCGGCGTAACCCATTGTACCTTTCCTTTTACTTTGCATAAAATGATTTACTTCATATGCTAGGAGGACACTGTCTGTTATGAGCTGTCCCGGCACAAAAGCACTTTGGTTGGGGGCTATAATATCTTCCAGAATGGTCTTAACGCTATTAGCTAGAACTTTTGAGACTAGTTTGTAGACAACATTGCATAAGCTAATAGGCCATAAATCTTTCATATATTGAGGATTTTTTACCTTTGGTATTAATGCAACCCAGGTGTCGTTCCAGCCTGGAGGTATGTCGCTGCCATTAAGCGCTTCAAGTACCTAATCCTCCACTTGCTTGCCAATAAGATCCCAGTATCTTTTGTAGAAGATTGCTGGCATGCCATCTGGACCTGGAGCCTTAAGATCCCCCATATTTTTTAGAGCTTCTCTTATTTCTTCTCTGGTAAAGTCTTGGATAAGCATATCATTCATGGCTGGTGTTATACGATGTGCCACCTGCTCAATGGTATCTTCTAGGTTTTTACCTGCAGTAGAGGTAAAAAGATTGTTATAATATTGGGTAACAACATGCACCATGTCTTCTTCTTTTTCCACCACTTCTCCATTTTCTTTTATTAGCTTTTTAATTCTATTATTCTTCTTTCTTTCGGAAACAAAAGAGTGATTTTTTTTGTATTTTTATCACCTTTTGAAGCCAGTTGACATGAGCCTGCTTCCAGTATAGGTCTCTCTTTGTTTCCAATTTCTCCAGCTTATACTTTAAGACATGCACTCGGTTTACTTGGCTTTGGGAAATAGGACTTCTTCTGCATTTTTCCAAGTCCTTCTTTATATTAAAGATACTTTTTTCCAGGTCACCTATAGATTCCTTACTCCGGCTCCTCAGTTCTTCAGCCACGGAATTTAGTCTTTGTGCTACTGTGCTTTTTTCCTTCTACCTCTGAATTCCGCCAAGCGTTGTGAACTACTACATCACAATTTTCTTCTTCTAGCCACCTTGCTTCAAATCGAAAACGACCTGGGTCCCACTTGGCTGGGCGTTGAGTGTGATTTCCTAGTACATGAATTATTAGTGGCCTATGACCAGAATGTCCTGGATATCCATTCACCACCTTGTATTCTGGGAAATGTTGACACCACTCTTTTGTTGCAACTGCCCTATCTAATCTCTCTTTTATATAGTGTTGACTCGTGCAGCTATTATTCCTCCATGTGAACGGATCGCCCAGGAAGCCTAGATCATGAAGACCACAGTCCACCAAGGTGTCTCTGAATCTATCCATCTGGCTTTGTGGCCTCACCGCTCCGCCTTCTTTCTCGAAGTCAAAAAGTATCTCGTTGAAGTCCCCTGCACACACCCATGGGAGCTTGCTATGATGCTTAATATTCCTAAGAAGTCTCCATGTATTTTCTCTTCTTTCAGCCTTTGTGTAACATCCCAAATTTCAATAAAAGAGAGAAGCAAAGTTTCAGAGATCCAAAATTCAGAACAAAAAAAACTTTTCTTTTGCATATAGTACCCTGCATAGGACTTGTGCACTTTGAGTGATATGCCATGAAGATTGTTTACTTGCTTATGTGATGAACACTAAAACCCTAAAGTGATCAAGTGAAGATCACCAACCAAATAAATCAAAAAGAGGAAGAAATCAAATAAGAGGAAAACCCTAAAACCCTAACATATGGCTTATGCCATTTTTGTAAATTTTGACCCTAGACCCATTTGACTTCACCATTATTTGTAATATGCTATTAGATGGTTATTACAACTTTGGGGAATCCAAGAGATACCATTTGAATCAAATCCAAATTCAATTTTGGCTCACATGAGATAATGGTCATTTCTGACTTTTATAGTCTGGTCACCACTTTGAGCCTCTGGTTTTCAAGATTTCTAAACCAAACAAATCCTATTCTTTGCATGTCATCCAAGTACTCAACAAGGTGAACATTTTCTGTAAAGACCATCACACCAAATTCTCCCTGGATCAAAAGTTAGAGGCAATCAAAGAGAGGACTTTGAATCAAATGCAAGATTCCCAATTTTCAAAATGTGATCAAACCATGCCAAGTCTTGACCACCACCTGCCCTAGCACTGACCCCTGGACACCACCACACCTAGCCCATGCAAAGGAAACACCAGGAGAGGGCCAGACATGGCGTGGCCATGGCCATGCCGGCCACGTTCCACCTCGACACCCTCCCCTCTCTTCTCTCCACGCCAGGCCTCACCACCTTGCCAAACACGTAGCCCTGGATCCCAGGAGATCGCCTGTACTCGCCATTGACCGAGAGGACGCTGCCACGACCCGCCATGGACGCGCCCAGTACGCTCCAGGTACGACGCGAGCGGCATGGGCGACGTCACCGTGCACGGACGCGCGCGACACGGCCACGCGGCGCTTGCCGAATCTCGCCGTACCCCGACCATATCCGCACGCCCTGGTACTCTCCTCGCCACGCGGAGATCGCCGGACAAGCTGGCGTCATGCCTTAGCGCCCACGGTCGCCGGAGAGGACGAGCGCGCCCGCCACGGCCGCGCCAGTACGAGCAAGGACCCGACCACCCTAGGCACCCCCTTGCCGCGCCGTTCACGCTCATAGCCTCGCCATGATGTCGTGAACACGACCACGTCGTTGCCTAGCCCTCTACGCCACCGGAGAAGCCGCGCCCTTGTCGACCTTGCTGCCGCACCCACGGCCAATCTCGAGCCTATAAAAGGAGGCATCGCCTCGACAATTCCTTCACACCGCAACACTCCCATCCCCTTCCTTGACCTCCTCGTCACTTCACCATGCTCAATTAGCCACCGGAAGCTCCCAATTGCTACATCGCCGCCGCCCACAGTAGCCGACGATCGCCGGAGAAGGAAGCCGCCCCTGGAGCCGCCGCCGGTACCAGGAGCGTCGCCGTCGTCCACAACTTCACCGAGCACACTGCCAACCCTAGCTGGAGCCACCGTAAGCCCTCCGACCCCCTACCTGAGCCGCCGACGAACTCCTCTCTCGCTGTCGACGACGACGAGCGTGAGCCGTCGATCTGTGATCTAATCCAACGCCCCGCGTTAGTCCATACCGCTTCGGCCGTTAAGAGTCGCTGACGGGTGGAGCCCACTGTCAGGCAGCCCGCGCGTGCGTGGATGCGTGGTGGGCTGGCCTTGGGCCGTTTTAAACTAATTAGGCCGAACTGTGTTTCCCGGCCTTTTTAATTCAAATCGAGTTTAAACAATTTAGTTCAAATTCAATACTGGACCCTACTTTGGAAATTCATGGAATCTGTTTGGCTTGGCCAAATTTGACAAATTTCATATTGTTAGAAAGCTATTGAAAAGCTCTACAACATGCCACTGGTCTCACCTTGAGATCTGTTGTAGCAATAATGTGACAAAAAGATCAAGCCAGAGACTTTTGCACATTCAATTAAATCTTAAAAATCAACCAAAATAGATATTAAGTTAATTCCAACTCCAATAGCTCACATTTGACTTACACTAATTGTTTCTGCAAGAAAATGGTGTGGTCACTTTGCATGATCATGCCCTAGTTTAAATAAAGGACAATATGGCTATGTTACTTAGGAGATATTGTCCAAAACTATTATAGAAATCATATGAAGTAGTTACTTCATTTAAATCTTGTCTCAAGTGAATTCATGTGATGTTTGAACCCCTGGTCAAACACTCTTATATGAAATACTTGGAGATTTAAATCATTTGTAGAATTATTAAATGGTATGAGGTGGTCTACCTCATTTAAATCATTTTCTCCAATACTGATAATGAATGGTTGACTTAGGTCAACATAAGTTCATGTATTATTGTTTGAGAAATTAAATATTAAGAAGATTTCAATGAGAGGAAATTATTCCTCAAGAACCCTATGGAAATTAACCTTCACATATGAATATGAGGGAATGATTTTATTTCCTCAAGTCACACAACCAATGCACCTTAATGGAATTATTTGTGTGCTTAGCCTAGTTGTGTGAATATTTATATGATGTTTGGGAATAGCCATTGAATTAGTGAGTAACTATACTCGTATTCAAATTTAGACGCTAGCACCGGAGAATACCAAGAAGAGGAGGGATACTATCAAGAGGAGGAACAAGAGAACCTTGAGAACTACCAAGGCAAGCTAATACTCTTGCAAAGTGCAAAGCTCCTTTGGAGCAAGGCACCATGATTCTTATCTTCCTTAACACAAGCCTATCCCAAGTTTTTACTATACAAGTTTTACTTGTTGATTTCCAAAGTTTTACCTGGATAAGTTAGTTTGATCTAAGTGGTTAAGATTTTTAGTGAAGTAAAGTTAGTCTAAAACTAGCCAAGCAAGATAGCACCCCTCATGATTAGTGCTAGTGCTAAAATACTAAAACTTGACTACTCTAGATGGGAACTTGTGACTTTGAAATAAAGTTTGAAACGTTGGAATGATTTATCAAGAGAAGATGGTGATTTTTGATACAAAACTGATATTGGTTTGAATGCGATACCTTTCCAATATTGAGTACCCCCACAATACCTGATTATGGGTAGGGCTTAACTGGAAGTTTATGCATCTTAGTATGGGTTCCCTCTGAACACACATCATAGGGGTTATGCCGAGGCTGCCTCCGTTGTTGAGAAAATATGTGAACTGGGGTGACTTGTAAGGCCAAGCCCTGTGCAGTTCCCAGGTTAACAGTTGGTTTTCACTGGGAGGCCAAGCTCATGGGGAGAGGTGCTCATACTAGGGTTTATAAGTGAAAGGTTATGGTTGATGATCCGCGTATCGTGTTACGATGATTCGGGGTTATCCCGACGGATGAAATCAAATGTTGTGGCACAAGTGTGCAAACTCTGCAGAGTGTGAATCTATTCGAATAGCCGTGTCCACGGTTACGGACGGTTGGAAAGGCCATACAGTTTCCGGTGTCAGATTTTTGAAAACATGGGTGAAGTGATTGATGAGTTGGTGACTTGTTGAAATACAACCAATGTTGTGGGAATGACACTAATGTTCCCACTTGAGTTAGTTAGCTTATGAATAAGTCTTTGCTCAAATACTTGTGAACTAAAATTGGCTTTATGCAAATTAAACTAGAGCTTAGCACCTCTTACTAAAATTGTAGCACTTACTTTAGTGTTAGTTTGCAAGTACTTAAAAGTACTTACGGCTCTGTCCCTGGCTATTCAAATGGCCAGAGTATGAAGATGAACAGAACTATCAAGGAGATGACCGAGCGGGACGCCTACGACAACTAGGAGTCTTCTGACGTCAAGCGTTGGCCTGTGGACTAGAGAGTCCCTTTATCGTTACGCTTCCGCTATGAACTTGTGTTTGTTCATTGATCGATAGATCAACTATTTGTGTAATATGGATCATGTGATTCAAGTTGTATGACAATATGGTTTGTAATAAATGATGACTATGATATTCGACTATTATGCCTCGCAACAACATTATCCTCGGGATTGCGATGAATGACATAATAGGCATTCGGACTTAAAAATCCGGGTGTTGACAAGTTGGTATCAGAGCCATTGTTTGACTTTAGAAGACCCTAGTTAGAATGGACGTTCATAAAAACTTAACTTTGAAATCAAATGAAGAGAATATTTATGAAAATTTACTCGCATTCTTGCCTTTGAGACTGTAACACCCCAACTTTTGCAACCATGTTTTGTTGTCCTTAGCGCAAAAATTAGGGAGAACAAAAACTTTTTCTATAGACTAATTAAGATGAATTGCCTTGATCTATTTGTTTTAATGAATTGCTTTGATCTGTTAGTAGATGAATTGTCTTGTTGTGCTTGTTGCAATTGTCTTGAGTGACCTCATAGAATAATACCTCTAGTGTTAAAACGACTTATCAACTCACTAAATAAAACACATGTGTGACCCTGGAACATTCTTTTCCTCTCTTTACCAATGCATAAACCCTATGCTTGGTGTTTTCCCATAAAGTACCTCAACACACAATCCCTAGTCTCTAGAAAAATAGTGAAGCTATGGTCACACTTGTATTACCATAACCTCCTCTCTTTAAAAATAATTGAACCTTTTGACCTAAACCGCAAAACCACTTTTTGTTTTATGACTCAAAATCTTAATTCAAAGGATTTTGTCAAAACCCCTTCTTTAAAATTGACTATGATCACCTTTGATCATGGTATCACAAAAGAGTTTCTAAAAAGACATATTTTTTTTATTTTGGAAGGCTTACACTTCTACGTGTAACTTTTAAAATAATATAAATGTTGTATTAGTTTCCTAAAATAAAATAGAATGACCCATATTTTATCCTTTTTCAACTATGGATCATTCTGGTCTTCTAAAAACCCTCTACCATTTCAAAAGTTCCCAAGTAAGCCCATCAAACCAAGGCCATAGCCACCAAAATAAAGTAAGGACTATTTGATCTGTGATCAAATATCCATGGCATTGTCTTTGCCACTAACACATCTCAATGATCCACCCCTTAACCTCACCACTCCATCTATGCTTGATCTAAGTAATTGATCATAGGTCCAATTTTTCCAGAATTCAGTTCTAGGAGATCTCTTTGTTTCACATTTACCCAAAATTCTTGCAACATCACACATGCCATCTCTTGCACTTCTCTTTACCAAATAACTATGGGGCATTGATATGCAAGTACCCTCATGTTAGCTTAATATCATCACAAGCCCTATTACCAGTTCTTGAGAATGGGATCTATGTCCTTTTTCTTTTCTTTTCTCATCTCTCACCATTTATCACTCCCATTTGAGAAAATTATTATTTTTTCTTTCCTCTACTTGGGAGATGGTGAATATACCATTCCATGCTTCTATCAGAAATCTCCATGGGATGATCCAAAACCCTAGTTAGCCATGAGTATCAAAATCAACAATCCCCCTAGGTATCACCACTACTACTTCTCATCAAAAATTAAGCAACTTGAAGGCAATCATCTTCATTTGGCTCATGCCTTTGAAAATCCTTGCTCCACTCCACACCACCACCTTGCACCATCTAACAACCACCTCTCTGATCTCTCTACTCAACCCCGTCTTCCCTCCACCTTTCTTCTCCCTCATCACATGGTGACATTATCACCACCACTTTATTTCCCTCCTAATCCCTTTTATTTTCCTTCTTTAACCTCTTTGTCGACTTAGCATATGACAACCATACCATTACATGCCACTCTCCCCCTCAACTCAACATGCATGCACCCTCTCTTTTTCTTCTCCTCTCTCTTACAAGACCCTAGAGGGCACCACCCCTCCCTTTGATTATCCCACATGGCCGGGCCATGGTGCACCAAGCACCACCCGCCCCCGTTACCCCTCCCTGACCTCAGGCCCAGCCCAGGGACCCACCTGGACTCTCCTCTCCCTCCAACGAGCCCAGCACCAACAGCCCACCTCCTCTCTGCCAAGAAAACCTATCGATGCCGAAGGACGAAAACCCACGCGCGCAGGACCGTCCCGCTCGATCCCTCCCCTCTTCCGCGCGTGCACCACCCCCGCCGACGTCCCTCCACCCTACGTCACGCTCCAGCCCCACCCCTACGTCGGCCCTCGCCTCTCCATTGGTCGCCGCCACCGCGCGCGCCCTCCCGACCGGCCACGGTCACCGCCCGCCCCGGCCTGCTGCCTCTCCCTCGCCTATAAAAGGCGCCCCAGCTCGCTCTCCCTCACTCCACACCACCCTCCACCACTCCCCAGCCCTCTCCACCTCGCCACAACCCGCCACCGGAGCCTCCCGGGCCGCCGCTCGACGGAGAAGAACACCACCTGCCCGTGGTCACCATCGGGTGGCGAGGATGGTTGCGCCGGCAGCGAAGCTCCCTACGCCTCTCTTCCCCTCCACCGCACACCCAGGTTCCTCCCGCATCTAACGAAACCTTTTTCTCCGCCCAGAACCTCCGGTAGCCGTCGCCATCATCGCCTCCGGGAGCACCTGCGGAGGAGACGCCGCAGGGAGGAGCTGCGGGAGGAGAGGGAGTCGCCGACGAGCCCTCCCCTGGACCTCCCCGAGTCGCGGCCGCCCCGCCCAGAGCCCCGCCGTCGACCTCCGTCGCCGCCAGGTAAACGTCCGCCGCCCGCGTCCCTGCCTCGCGTCGTGGAGACGACGGCCTCGTGCCGATCGGTCCCGTGCGTGCGCTGCATGGCCTCTGGCCACGACAGCCCATGCACTGGGCCCCGCCTGGGCCCTCCTCTCCCTTTCTTTTTTTATTTTTTTCTCCCTGCCACCTGGAAACCCCTCCTGGCCCGGCCCACTTCTCAAATCCGCACAGCCCAGGATTTTTCCCGCCCACTTTTAAAATTCGAATTGCTGTAACATTTTGTTAAAACCAGAGGCAATCAAATGTGAATAACTCGAGATCTACAGACCCAAATCAAATGAAACCAATTGCATTAGCTCACAAATTCAAATATCTTTCCAATGCCACTGGCCCCATATTTTTAGGATTTTTGTACGATTTTTAGTGCATAAAACATGATCACTGCATTCTGTTTAGTGTTTGTAATTTTAAAAATTGTAGGATTAATATTTTCGAGTGAATCCAATTGGGTTAGTCTTGTATTAGTACTGGCCATCTAGGAAAAATAGTGTTAGTCTCTGTTCATGCATATTTGTTACTGTTAGTAATGTGTATGTGTGACATAGGTTGTTGAAGGAAAACTTTTTGATTTATTTGAAAACTCTAACCACCTCTTTGTATTAAAAATTGGTCAACCAATGTTTTATTCTTGCAAAACAAAACCTCTGCAACTTAACCTTAGTTCTATTGTTTGGCTTAAGTCTTCAAATGGTGTGGCATATCATTTACTTCCTATTCTTGTGTAGTGTTGTGTAAGCTTTACAAAATAGAGAGAATGATTTCCCGCTTTTCCAAAAATGTTTCAAAATATAATATGAATGTCTGTAATGCCCAACTTATGCACTTGTCCTCTTTATGATGTTATCTACCAGGGGATACTTAGTTGTGCCATGGTGATACCGAGAGAGGCAATTGCTAAGTTATGATACTCTCGTACTTTTACTAGGTAAATAAAATGGGTTCTCTTTTAGTTGCTTTGTAGTATCTATAAGTTCTTTGTATGTTAGCCCGTAGTAAGGTGGTTAGCTATTGCTTGTTGATTGTTGAATGTTGCATGCTTGT
>NC_061510.1:177203952-177216735 GCF_022539505.1 Lolium rigidum
TTGGTTCCGGAAAGGCTGTTCGGGCAATTTCTCGGAATTCGACGAAACAAAAGCCAAACATCTTATTTCACCGAGACGGACCGAACACCGAAGGGGAGCCGGAGAGGAGGCCCAGGGCCCCCACACCACACTGGGGCGCGGCCTAGAGGGGGGGCGCGCCGCCCTATGGGGTGGGCCCCCAGGCACCCCCTTGCACCGCCTCTTCGCCTATATTATCCCTCGTGACCTAAAAACCCGACACCAATTAGCGAAACTCCAGAAAGACTCCAGGGACGCCGCCGCCATCGCGAAACTCCGTTTCGGGGGACGAAGTCTCTGTTTCGGCATCGCCGCCGGGACGGGGAATTGCCCCCGGAGTCATCTCCATCGACACCATCGCCATCTTCATCGCCGTTCGTTGTTTCCCATGATGAGGAGGGAGTAGTTCTCCCCGAGGCTGAGGGCTCTACCGGTAGCTATGTGGTTCATCTCTCTTCCCATGGTGTGATCTTTATGTGATCATGAGCTTTGTATCACTAATAATCTATGTGCTACTCTAGTGATGTTATTAAAGTAGTCTATTCCTCCTCCATGATGTAATGTTGACAGTGTGTGCATCATGTAGTACTTCGCGTAGGTTATGATTGTAATCTCTTGTAGATTATGAAGTTAACTATTACTATGATAGTATTGATGCGATCTATTCCCCCTTTCATAGCTATTGGTGACAGTGTGTATGCTATGTTAGTACTCGGTCTAAATTGCAACGGTCTATTATGCACTCTAGAGGTTACTTTAATATGAACTCCGTGAAGTTGTGGAGCTTGTTTACTCCGGCTTGAGGTGTGCTTTTATAGCCCTACACAATGAATGGTGTTTGTTATCCAACAAGAGAGTGTTTGAAAGTAGCACAAGTGAAGAGAAGTTATTTATTTATTTGATCATTGTTGAGAGTGTCCACTAGTGAAAGTATGATCCCTAGGCCTTATTTCTAAACATTGAAACACCGTTTCCAACAAGTTCTGATACATGTTTGCTTGCTGCCATTTTTATTTCAGATTGCAATTACAACTTATAATCATCCATATTACTTGTATTTCACTCTCTCTTCGCCGAACTAGTGCACCTATACATCTGACAAGTGTATTAGGTGTGTTGGGGACACAAGAGACTTCTTGTATCGTAATTGCAGGGTTGCTTGAGAGGGATATCTTTGACCTCTACCTCCCGAGTTCGATAAACCTTGGGTGATTCACTTAAGGGAAACTTGTCTGCTGTTCTACAAACCTCTGCTCTTGGAGGCCCAACACTGTCTACAGGAATAGAAGCGTGCATAGACATCAAGCTATTTTCTGGCGCCGTTGTCGGGGAGGTAAGGTAAAAGGTATTCACATCCTCCGACTACTAGTTGGCAGCACGCGGTGGTCGGGCTCGTGGTTGGGGGAGAGACCATGGCGGCGGCCCCACGCCCCCGCGTGCCTGGCGGCCTCCCCGCTTCCGTCGGTGTCCCGGTGCAGCGGCAGTGTCCGCGGCAATCTGCGCCGGCCCATCCTCCGGCGGCTAGGATTTTTTTGGGGGAGGAGAAGAAAGAGAGAAGAAGACGTGGGAGTTGGTGGCTGCCTCTCTCCAGGCCCCTCCCTCCATAGCCAACGAGGGGCAGGTGCCCTCCATCGCCGGCGAGGAAGGGAGCCACCGTACCCGGCGACGAACGCCCGATTGCCACGCAGGTACGAGCCGCCCTCTCCACAGCGAAATGAGATGCGAAATTATGGATTTGCCCCTGGTGGGCAAGGAAAACAACAGGCCAACCACCGCGTTCCAGAGGAAGTCCGTCCAACTGTGACGGTTTCGTGGCGCTTCTGGCGTCTTCGTGGCGACTCCAGCTTTCGCCTAAAATTCACAAATCCCAAATTCTGATTCCACCCAAATCTTCACTGATTCCAGTCGAAATCGAATCACAAATTCTTCCCCAACTAGATCCCTGCAGATCCGCACCTCCTAGTGTGGTAGTGATTCGCAGTGCTGCGTTTCCTGAGGCAGGCACTAAGCTCAGTTTGGGCTGACGCTGCTGAAAGCCGCCGCCAAAACTACTTCCACCACCCGCCCCATCCCCTGATCTATTCTAGACCCTCTTTGTATACACTCTCAGAGCACATCTGAGCTTCCCCATCCCCTTATCGGAAGGAAGCTTTTCCGCCTGGGGCGGGAAGCAATGGAGAAGGTTGAGGGGCTGGGCTCTCAGATGCGGAGAGAAAGGACCTGAAGATCCCCTGTGGCTGTAGAAGCAAATCAGCATCAGCGGATCCCAAGGCTATGGGAAAAGTGTTCTCGGAGAAACCGGCGAATGCGGAAGGTGTTGCAAATGCTCTTGGAAGGATTTGGTGCCCCCTGCGAGGAATACACTGCAAAAAAGTTGGTGAGAACATATTCCTTATCACTTCCTATCAAGCTAGCGGTAAGAGGAAAGCATTAGATGAGGGGCCTTGGATGTTTGGAAATGATCTGTTTGTCATAGAGGACTTTGATGAGAATAAGGATCCAGAAGAATATGAATTTGCGAGTATTCCAATCTGGGTCCGTGTTTTTAAGCTACCGTTGGGAATGATGAATAGAGAAACAGCAATAGCTCTTGGTGCAGAGATTGGAGAATTCATTGAAGCAGACACGGATGAGGAAGGAATGGCCTATGGACAATATTTGCGTATAAAAGTCAGAATGGAGATCACAAAGCCCCTTATGAGAGGAAAGATGGTACAGATAGGAGATGAAGGGAAACTGAAACGGTGCCCCTTTGAATATGAATTCTTGCCAGATTTTTGCTTCATTTGAGGCAAAATTGGGCATATAGATAAGAGTTGCACTATTCAGCTGAAGGAAGGAGAGGTACAACAATATGGTAAATGGCTAAAAACAGTTCCACAACAAAGAGGATCAGGAAACTATGAGAGGCCACAAAGAAGTAACAACAACAGTGGAGAGACAAGATTCCCTGGAAGCACGGGCAGCAAAGGGAGTAGTACAAGAAGTGATAGTATATCATGGAGAAAAGAGGGACTGTTCTTATTGAGAGAGGCTGATAAAAAGGGTGAAGATAGAGAAATCAATAGTCCCCAGAAGGATAAGAAAGAGACCGATACTCAAACCGATTGGAGGGAGAAGAATATGAGCTCAGGCAAAAAGATTGTGCAGGAAAAGAATGAAGTGGATCTGATGCCTACAGAAAAAGATGAAAATCTGCAACTCTCTGAAATAAGAAAGAAGGGAAACATGACGAGTGGGAATACTGGAACAGGAAGTCTGATTAATATCCCAGAAAAGAGTGAATGGAAGCAAAATAAATCAAACATGGAGGCAAAGAAAAAAAAGAGTAAGCAGCAAACTTTCAGAAGGAGAGAAAGGAAGAGTATGGAGAGCAAGAAAGGAAACTCTGGGGAGGTTGCAACTATTGTGGGGATAAAAAGGACAAATATGATAGAGGAGATGGAAGTGGACACTGAAACAGTAACAAAAAAAAGTCAAGATGGATGAGAACTAGGAAAATACGCCACAGATGAATGCGGGGCTGTCGAAACAGCCCTGCGGGGACCAATGAAGATAGGAAGCCTGAATTGCCGGGGATTGGGGAATGGCCCGGCAATTCGTAGTCTTCTGGAGTTCCAGAAGAAGGAGGACCCCAATGTGCTCTTCTTATCAGAAACAAAACTAGATGAGAGGCTCCAATGGTTCGGATGGAAACTTGGATTACCAAATATGGTGGCAAAAGACTATGAAGGTCAAAGTGGCGGTTTGGCGCTGTTCTGGAAAATGATATAAATCTTACAGCTGGTTTGAAATCAAGATATCACATAGATGCAATAATAACTCAACCAGATGGCTCAAAATGGAGATTCACGGGGATTTATGGGGACCCAAAGTGTCAACACCCGGATTTTTAAGTCCGAATGCCTATTATGTCATTCATCGCAATCCCAGGATAATGTTGTTGCGAGGCATAATAGTCGAATATCATAGTCATCATTTATTACAAACCATATTGTCATACAACTTGAATCACATGATCCATATTACACAAATAGTTGATCTATCGATCAACGAACAAACACAAGTTCATAGCGGAAGCGTAACGATAAAGGGACTCTCTAGTCCACAGGCCAACGCTTGACGTCAGAAGACTCCTAGTTGTCGTAGGCGTCCTGCTGGTCATCTCCTTGATAGTTCTGTTCATCTTCATACTCTGGCCATTTGAATAGCCAGGGACAAAGCCGTAAGTACTTTTAAGTACTTGCAAACTAACACTAAAGTAAGTGCTACAATTTTAGTAAGAGGCGCTAAGCTCTAGTTTAATTTGCATAAAGCCAATTTTAGTTCACAAGTATTTGAGCAAAGACTTATTCATAAGCTAACTAACTCAAGTGGGAACATTAGTGTCATTCCCACAACATTGGTTGTATTTCAACAAGTCACCAAGTCATCAATCACTTCACCCATGTTTTCAAAAATCTGACACCGGAAACTGTATGGCCTTTCCAACCGTCCGTAACCGTGGACACGGCTATTCGAATAGATTCACACTCTGCAGAGTTTGCACAATTGTGCCACAACATTTGATTTCATCCGTCGGGATAACCCCGAATCATCGTAACACGAAGACGCGGATCATCAACCATAACCTTTCACTTATAAACCCTAGTATGAGCACCTCTCCCCATGAGCTTGGCCTCCCAATGAAAACCAACCGTTAACTCGGGAACCGCACGAGGCTTGGCCTTACAAGTCACCTCAGTTCACATCTTTTCTCAACAACGGAGGCAGCCTCGGCATAACCCCTATGATGTGTGTTCAGAGGGAACCCATACTAAGATGCATAAACTTCCAGTTAAGCCCTACCCATAATCAGGTATTGTGGGGTACTCAATATTGGAAAGGTATCGCATTCAAACCAATATCAGTTTTGTATCAAAAAT
This sequence comes from Lolium rigidum, assembly GCF_022539505.1. Classification (NCBI taxonomy): domain Eukaryota; kingdom Viridiplantae; phylum Streptophyta; class Magnoliopsida; order Poales; family Poaceae; genus Lolium; species Lolium rigidum. Next base: position 177,208,896 of record NC_061510.1, read on the forward strand.
CACCATCTTCTCTTGGTCATTCTCACCTTTAAATATCATTCAATGGAATGATTTATTATTCCAAGGTTTCAAACTTTATTTCAAAGTCACAAGTTCCCATCTAGAGTAGTCAAGTTTTAGTATTTTAGCACTAGCACTAATCATGAGGGGTGCTATCTTGCTTGGCTAGTTTTAGACTAACTTTACTTCACTAAAAATCTTAACCACTTAGATCAAACTAACTTATCCAGGTAAAACTTTGGAAATCAACAAGTAAAACTTGTATAGTAAAAACTTGGGATGGGCTTGTGTTAAGGAAGATAAGAATCATGGTGCCTTGCTCCAAAGGAGCTTTGCACTTTGCAAGAGTATTAGCTTGCCTTGGTAGTTCTCAAGGTTCTCTTGTTCCTCCTCTTGATAGTATCCCTCCTCTTCTTGGTATTCTCCGGTGCTAGCGTCTAAATTTGAATACCAATATAGTTACTCACTAATTCAATGGCTATTCCCAAACATCATATAAATATTCACACAACTAGGCTAAGCACACAAATAATTCCATTAAGGTGCATTGGTTGTGTGACTTGAGGAAATAAAATCATTCCCTCATATTCATATGTGAAGGTTAATTTCCTCTCATTGAAATCTTCTTAATATTTAATTTCTCAAACAATAATACATGAACTTATGTTGACCTAAGTCAACCATTCATTATCATTATTGGAGAAAATGATTTAAATGAGGTAGACCACCTCATACCATTTAATAATTCTACAAATGATTTAAATCTCCAAGTATTTCATATAAGAGTGTTTGACCAGGGGTTCAAACATCACATGAATTCACTTGAGACAAGATTTAAATGAAGTAACTACTTCATATGATTTCTATAATAGTTTTGGACAATATCTCCTAAGTAACATAGCCATATTGTCCGTTATTTAAACTAGGGCATGATCATGCAAAGTGACCACACCATTTTCTTGCAGAAACAGTTAGTGTAAGTCAAATGTGAGCTATTGGAGTTGGAATTAACTTAATATCTATTTTGGTTGATTTTTAAAATTTAACTGAATGTGCAAAAGTCTCTGGCTTGATCTTTTTGTCACATTATTTCTACAACAGATCTCAAGGTGAGACCAGTGGCATGTTGTAGAGCTTTTCAATAGCTTTCTAACAATATGAAATTTGTCAAATTTGGCCAAGCCAAACAGATTCCATGAATTTCCAAAGTTGGGTCCAGTATTGAATTTGAACTAAATTGTTTAAACTCGATTTGAATTAAAAAGGCCGGCGGGAAACACAGTTGGGCCTAATTAGTTTAAAACGGCCCAAGGCCAGCCCACCACGCATCCACGCACGCGCGGGCTGCCTGACAGTGGGCTCCACCCGTCAGCGACTCTTAACGGCCGAAGCGGTATGGACTAACGCGGGGCGTTGGATTAGATCACAGATCGACGGCTCACGCTCGTCGTCGTCGACGACGAGAGAGGAGTTCGCCGGTGGCTCAGGTAGGGGGTCGGAGGGCTTACGGTGGCTCCAGCTAGGGTTGGCAGTGTGCTCGGTGAAGTTGTGGACGACGGCGAAGCTCCTGGTACCGGCGGCGGCTCCAGGGGCGGCTTCCTTCTCCGGCGATCGTCGGCTACTGTGGGCGGCGGCGATGTAGCAATTGGGAGCTTCTGGTGGCTAATCGAGCATGGTGAAGTGACGAGGAGGTCGAGGAAGGGGAGGGGAGTGTTGCGGTGTGAAGGAATTGTCGAGGCGATGCCTCCTTTTATAGGCTCGAGGTTGGCCGTGGGTGCGGCAGCAAGGTCGACAAGGGCGCGGCTTCTCCGGCGGCGTAGAGGGCTAGGCAACGACGCGGTCGTGTTCACGACGTCATGGCGAGGCTATGAGTGTGAACGGCGCGGCAAGGGGGTGCCTAGGGTGGTCGGGTCCTTGCTCGTACTGGCGCGGCCGTGGCGGGCGCGCTCGTCCTCTCCGGCGACCGTGGGCGCTAAGGCATGACGCCAGCTTGTCCGGCGATCTCCGCGTGGCGAGGAGAGTACCAGGGCGTGCGGATATGGTCGGGGTACGGCGAGATTCGGCGAGCGCCGCGTGGCCGTGTCGCGCGCGTCCGTGCATAGTGACGTCGCCCATGCCGCTCGCGTCGTACCTGGAGCGTACTGGGCGCGTCCATGGCGGGTCGTGGCAGCGTCCTCTCGGTCAATGGCGAGTACAGGCGATCTCCTGGGATCCAGGGCTACGTGTTTGGCAAGGTGGTGAGGCCTGGCGTGGAGAGAAGAGAGGGGAGGGTGTCGAGGTGGAACGTGGCTGGCATGGCCATGGCCACACCATGTCTGGCCCTCTCCTGGTGTTTCCTTTGCATGGGCTAGGTGTGGTGGTGTCCAGGGGTCAGTGCTAGGGCAGGTGGTGGTCAAGACTTGGCATGGTTTGATCACATTTTGAAAATTGGGAATCTTGCATTTGATTCAAAGTCCTCTCTTTGATTGCCTCTAACTTTTGATCCAGGGAGAATTTGGTGTGATGGTCTTTACAGAAAATGTTCACCTTGTTGAGTACTTAAATGACATGCAAAGAATAGGATTTGTTTGGTTTAGAAATCTTGAAAACCAGAGGCTCAAAGTGGTGACCAGACTATAAAAGTCAGAAATGACCATTATCTCATGTGAGCCAAAATTGAATATGGATTTGATTCAAATGGTATCTCTTGGATTCCCCAAAGTTGTAATAACCATCTCATAGCATATTACAAATAATGGTGAAGTCAAATGGGTCTAGGGTCAAAATTTACAAAAATGGCATAAGCCATATGTTAGGGTTTTTAGGGTTTTCCTCTTATTTGATTTATTTGGTTGGTGATCTTCACTTGATCACTTTAGGGTTTTAGAGTTCATCACATAATCAAGTAAACAATCATCATGGCATATCACTCAAAGTGCACAAGTCCTATGCAGGGTACTATATGCAAAAGAAAAGTTTTTGTTTGTTCTGAATTTTGGATCTCTGAAACTTTGCTTCTCTCTTTTATTGAAATTTGGGATGTTACAAACCCTTCCCCCTTACAAAATATCTCGTCCCGAGATCTTAAAGAAAATTAGGTGCTCAAGAGATCTGGGTATTCTTTCTTCATGTCTTCCTCCCGCTCCCAAGTGGCTTCATCTTCAGTATGGTTGCTCCACTGTATCTTCAGGAACTTGATGCTTCGGGTGCGAGTATTTCTGTAAGCTTCCTCCAGGATGCGAATCGGCACTTCGCGGTATGTCAGGTCCTGGTTGATGTCCACTGATCGGTGATCGATGTTCTTGAACACTTCAGTCTTCTTGGGGACTTCAAGGCACTTCCGGAGGAGTGAGATGTGAAACACGTCATGCACAGCCGACATTTCTTCAGGTAACTCCAGTTGATAGGATACTTCGCCTCGGCGACTGAGAACTTTGAAGGGTCCGACATATCGGGGTGCAAGCTTTCCTTTCAGCTGAAATCTCTGCATTCCTTTCAGGGGGGATACCTTGAGATTGACAAAATCTCCAATCTCGAAGGTCATCTCTCGGCGTCTCTTGTCGGTGTAGCTCTTCTGCCTTGATTGCGCTGTCTTGAGGTACTCGCGGATCTTGTGCACTTTCTCTTCGGCTTCACGAAGAAATCAGGTCCAAAGACTTGGCTTTCTCCGACTTCCGACCAGTTCAGGGGGGTACGGCACTTCCTTCCGTACAAAGCTTCAAAGGGGGCCATCTGTAAGCTGGCTTGGTAGCTGTTGTTGTAAGAGAATTCTGCATAAGGTAAGCAGTCTTCCCACTTGGATTCGTACTCTAGTACACATGCTCTTGATACGTCTCCGACGTATCGATAATTTCTTATGTTCTATGCCATATTATTGATGATACCTACATGTTTTATGCACACTTTATGTCATATTCGTGCATTTTCTGGAACTAACCTATTAACAAGATGCCGAAGTGCCGGTTCCTGTTTTCTGCTGTTTTTGGTTTCAGAAATCCTAGTAACGAAATATTCTCGGAATTGGACGAAACAAAGACCCAGGGGCCTATTTTTCCACGGAGCTTCCAGAAGACCGAAGAACATACGAAGTGGGGCCACGAGGTGGCGACACCACAAGGCGGCGCGGCCCAGGGGGCCCGCGCCGCCCTATGGTGTGGCCCCCTCGTCCCGGCCCCGACTCTGCCCTTCCGCCTACTTAAAGCCTCCGTCGCGAAACCCCCGAGGCGAAAAACCACGATACGGAAAACCTATCGAGACGCGCCGCCGCCGATCCCATCTCGGGGGATCCCGGAGATCTCCTCCGGCACCCCCGCCGGAGAGGGGATTCATCTCCCGGAGGACTCTACACCGCCATGGTCGCCTCCGGAGTGATGAGTGAGTAGTTCACCCCTGGACTATGGGTCCATAGCAGTAGCTAGATGGTTGTCTTCTCCTCATTGTGCTTCATAGTTGGATCTTGTGAGCTGCCTAACATGATCAAGATCATCTATCTGTAATACTCTATGTTGTGTTTGTCGGGATCCGATGGATAGAGAATACCATGTCATGTTAATTATCAAGTTATTACATATGTGTTGTTTATGATCTTGCATGCTCTCCGTTACTAGTAGAGGCTCTGGCCAAGTTTTTACTCTTAACTCCAAGAGGGAGTATTTATGCTCGATAGTGGGTTCATGCCTGCATTGACACCTGGGACAGTGACAGAAAGTTCTAAGGTTGTGCTGTGCTGTTGCCACTAGGGATAAAACATTGGCGCTATGTCCGAGGATGTAGTTGTTGATTACATTACGCACCATACTTAATGCAATTGTCTGTTGCTTTGCAACTTAATACTGGAAGGGGTTCGGACGATAACCTGAAGGTGGACTTTTTAGGCATAGATGCGGTTGGATGGCGGTCTATGTACTTTGTCGTAATGCCCAATTAAATCTCACTATACTTATCATGTCATGTATGTGCATTGTTATGCCCTCTCTATTTGTCAATTGCCCGACTGTAATTTGTTCACCCAACATGCTTTTATCTTATGGGAGAGACACCTCTAGTGAACTGTGGACCCCGGTCTATTCTTTAATACTGAAATACAAATCTGCTGCAATACTTGTTTTACTATTTTCTCTGCAAACAATCATCTTCCACACAATACGGTTAATCCTTTGTTACAGCAAGCCGGTGAGATTGACAACCTCACTGTTTCGTTGGGGCAGAGTACTTTGGTTGTGTTGTGCAGGTTCCACGTTGGCGCCGGAATCCCTGGTGTTGCGCCGCACTACATCCCGCCGCCATCAACCTTCAACGTGCTTCTTGGCTCCTCCTGGTTCGATAAACCTTGGTTTCTTTCTGGAGGGAAAACTTGCTGCTCGTGCGCATCATACCTTCCTCTTGGGGTTGCCCAACGAACGTGTGAAATACACGCCATCAAGCTCTTTTTCCGGCGCCGTTGCCGGGGAGATCAAGACACGCTGCAAGGGGAGTCTCCACTTCTCAATCTCTTTACTTTGTTTTTGTCTTGCTTTATTTTATTTACTACTTTGTTTGCTGCATTATATCAAAACACAAAAAAATTAGTTGCTAGTTTTACTTTATTTACTGTCTTGCACTTTATATCAAAAACACAAAAAAATTAGTTTACTTGCATTTACTTTATCTAGTTTGCTTTATTTACTACTGCTAAAATGGCCAACCCTGAAAATACTAAGTTGTGTGACTTCACTAGCACAAATAATAATGATTTCTTATGCACACCTATTGCTCCACCTGCTACTACAGTGGAATTCTTTGAAATTAAACCTGCTTTACTAAATCTTGTTATGCGAGAGCAATTTTCTCGGTGTTAGTTCCGATGATGCTGCTGCCCATCTCAATAATTTTGTTGAACTATGTGAAATGCAAAAGTATAAAGATGTAGATGGTGACATTATAAAATTAAAATTGTTCCCTTTCTCATTAAGAGGAAGAGCTAAAGATTGGTTGCTATCTCTCGCCTAAGAATAGTATTGATTCATGGACTAAATGCAAGGATGCTTTTATTGGTAGATATTATCCCCCTGCTAAAATTATATCTTTGAGGAGTAGCATAATGAATTTTAAACAATTGGCTAATGAACATGTTGCTCAAGCTTGGGAAAGAATGAAATCTTTGGTTAAAAATTGCCCAACCCATGGATCGACTACTTGGATGATCATCCAAACCTTCTATGCAGGACTTAATTTTTCTTCGCGAAACTTATTGGATTCAGCTGCTGGAGGTACCTTTATGTCCATCACTCTTGGTGAAGCAACAAAGCTTCTTGATAATATGATGGTTAATTACTCTGAATGGCACACGGAAAGAGCTCCACAAGGTAAGAAGGTAAATTCTGTTGAAGAATCCTCTTCCTTGAATGATAAGGTTGATGCTATTATGTCTATGCTTGCGAATGATAGGACTAATGTTGATCCTAATAATGTTCCATTAGCTTCATTGGTTGCCCAAGAAGAACATGTTGATGTAAACTTCATTAAAAATAATAATTTCAACAACAATGCTTATCGGAACAATTCTAGTAATAACTATAGGCCATATCCTTATAATAATGGTAACGGTTATGCTAATTCTTATGGGAATTCTTACAACAATAACAGGAATACACCCCTGGACTTGAAGCCATGCTTAAAGAATTTATTAGTACACAAACTGCCTTTAACAAATCTGTTGAGGAAAAGCTCAATAAAATTGATATTCTTGTTTCTAGAGTTGATAGTCTTGCCTCTGATGTTGATCTTTTGAAATCGAAAGTTATGCCTAATAGGGATATTGAAAATAAAATTGTTACTACAGCAAATGCCATCCAAGTTAGAATTAATGAGAATATAAGATTAATGGCTGAACTACGTGCTAGGTGGGATAGAGAAGAAAATGAAAAACTAGCTAAAAAGGAAAATGTAGCTAAAGTTTGGACTATTACCACCACTAGCAATGCTAATGATTCATATGTTGCTGCACCTCCTACTATCAATGGTAAAATAATTGGTGTTGGCAATGCTTCTACTCCTAGTGCAAACGCGCAAAATTACCTGAAACTGCTAAACTGCTGAAACCGCTAGTGATAAAGCCGCTGAAATTTTTTCCAACCTTGGGGATGACAATCCCATTGCTTTAGATTGTAATGATTTAGATTTTGATGATTGCCACATCTCTGAAGTTATAAAGTTCTTACAAAAACTTGCTAAAAGTCCCAATGCTAGTGCTATAAATTTGGCTTTCACAAAACATATTACAAATGCTCTCATAAAAGCTAGAGAAGAGAAACTAAAACTTGAAACTTCTATTCCTAGAAAGCTAGAGGATGGTTGGGAGCCCATCATTAAAATGAGAGTCAAAGATTTTGATTGTAATGCCTTATGTGATCTTGGTGCAAGTATTTCTGTTATGCCTAAAAAGTCTATGATATGCTTGACTTGCCACCATTGAAGAATTGTTATTTGGATGTTAATCTCGCTGATAATGCTAAAAAGAAACCTTTGGGGAAAGTTGATAATGTTCATATTATGGTTAACAATAACCTTGTCCCCGTTGATTTTGTTGTCTTGGATATTGAATGCAATGCATCTTGCCCCATTATATTGGGAAGACCTTTTCTTCGAACCGTTGGTGCTACTATTGATATGAAGGAAGGTAATATTAAATATCAATTTCCTCTCAAGAAAGGTATGGAACACTTCCCTAGAAAGAGAATTAAGGTACCTTATGATTCTATTATTAGAACAAATTATGATGTTGATGCTTCATCTCTCGATGTTACTTGAGTTACACTTTACGCGCCTAGGCTGAAATGCGTTAAAGAAAAGCGCTTATGGGAGACAACCCATGTTTTTACTC
>NC_061510.1:177216835-177260892 GCF_022539505.1 Lolium rigidum
CGCATAGCATGAAGAGAAGTCGTATTGGTTTCAAACATTGAAATTTCAAGAACCTCCCAAAAGCTTCATTTTAGAGTGACTAAAAAAGATCCAGACTTGCCTTTTCATTTTCATGTTTTTAAATTGTTTAAATCTTGGTCAAACCTAGCTAGTATTTGACCAAGATTCAAATGGGCATAAAATTAAAAAAACATAAAAATGAAAAACCAAAGCACATATATAGCCTTCTTATGTCATATAAAATAAGCATTCAACAAGTTGATAAACAAGGTCTAGACATATTCAAAATAGAAAAAGCATGTATCTACCACCCCTAACACTTAACTCTGTCTTATGAAGTCAAGCATGAAGAGAAGTGGTTTTGGGTTTCAAACATTATATTGAGATTTCAAGAACCCCCAAAAGCTTCATTTTAGAATGACTAAGAAGGATCCAGGCCTGCCTTTTCATTTTCATGTGTTTTAAACTTGCTAAAATCTTGGTCAAACCTAGGGCTTGACCAAGATTCAAAGGGCATTAAACATTCAAAAAAAATCAAAAAATGAAAACCAAAGCACATAGCCTTCTTATGTCATATATATATATATATATATATATATATGTAAATTAACTGGTGCTCCTAGGTGCCCGGGCACCATACGTAGATACGCGTGTTTTTTCTTTGTAGTACGCATACCTGAGGGTATACATACCTAAGTTACGCATACCTAAGGTATACATACCTAAGATATGCATACTCAAGTGATACATACCTAAGGTATTGCATACCTAAGGTGTACGTACAACGATACGTGTATATATATGTTAGGTATGTGTAACTTGCATGTGTGTATGTTAAGTATGTAAATGTTAGGTATGTGTAACTTGTATGTGTATATGTTAGGTATGTAAACCTTAGGTATGTGTAATTTAGACACGTACACTCCAGGTATGTACGAAATACACGTTTGGTGCCCATGCTCCTAGGTGCCCCAATTGAGCTTCCTATATATATATATATATATATATTAAGCATTCAAGTTGATCGATATGAACAAGGTCTAGACATATTCAAAACAGAAAAAGCATGTATCTACCCCCTAGACCTTAACTATGTCTTATGAAGTCAAGCATGAAGAGAAGTGGTTTTGGGTTTCAAACATGGAAATTTCAAAAACTTCCCAAAAGCTTAATTTTAGAGTGAATAAGAAGGATCCAAGCTTACCTTTTCATTTTCGGGATTTATGCTTGTTTAAATCTTGGTCAAACATAGGATTTGACCAACACACATATAGTCTTATTATGTCATATAGTAAGCATTCAAGTTGATAAACAAGCATATGCATGTCTAGACATATTCAAATTAACCCGACAAATCATGTATGTACCCCTAACCCTAAACTCTGTCTTATGAAGTTAACCATGAAGAGAAGTGGTTTGGGTTTCAAACATTGAGATTTCTAAGAACCCCCCAAAAGCTTCATTTTAGAATGACTAATAAGGATCCAGGCTTACCTTTTCATTTTATGTTTTAAACTTGTTTAAATCACTGTCAAACCTAGGATTTGACCAAGATTCAAATGGGCATAAAAAATCAAAAAAAATAAAGCACATAGCCTTTTTTATGTTATATAATGAGCATTCAAGTTGATAAACATGGTCTAGACATATTAAAACAAGAAAAATCATGTATCTACCCTGGCCCTAACCCTAAACTCGATCTGTCTTATGAAGTCAAACATGAAGAGAAGTGGTTTTGGGTTTCAAACATGGAAATTTCAAAAACCTCCCAAAAACTTCATCTTAGAGTGACTAAGAAGGTTCCATGCTTACCTTTTCATTTTCATGTTTTAAATTAACTTGTTTAAATCTTGGTCAAACATAGGATTTGACCAATAAGATTCAAATGGGCATAAACATTCAGCAAAAAAATTAAAAATAAGAAACCAACGCACATATATTCTCCTTATGTCATATAGTAAGCATTCAAGTTGATAAACAAGCATGTCTAGACATACTCAAACCTGACAAATCATGTATCGATCTACCCCCTAACCCTAAACTCTGTCTTATGAAGTCAACCATATGAATAGAAGTGGTTTTGGGTTTCAAACATTGAGATTTCAAGAACCCCCAAAAAGCTTCATTTTTGAATGACTAAGAAGGATCCATGCTTACCTTTTCATTTTCATGTTTTAAACTTGTTTAAATCTTGGTCAAACCTAGGATTTGACCAAGATTCAAATGGGCATAAAAAATCAATTAAAATAAAAAAACAAAGCACATAGCCTTTTTATGTCATATAATGAGCATTCAAGTTGATAAACATGGTCTAGACATATTAAAACAAGAAAAATTATGTATCTACCCTGGCCCTAACCCTAAACTCTGTCTTATGAAGTCAAACATGAAGAGAAGTGGTTTTGGGTTTCAAACATGGAAATTTCAAAAACCTCCCAAAAACTTCATCTTAGAGTGACTAAGAAGGTTCCATGCTTAACTTTTCATTTTCATGTTTTAAATTAACTTGTTTAAATCTTGGTCAAACATAGGATTTGACCAAGATTCAAATGGGAATAAACATTCAGAAAAAAATTAAAAATAAGAAACCAACGCACATATTGTAATAACCCAGAACATAGGAACAACGAAGGGTAGATTTAGAAATGGGATGTGCATTTCATTGCAAAACGGGGGAAATTTTCGCGCCTTATTGCAACTAAACCTAAGAGGGATCGAGGTTCTCTCTCATTTTGCACTTAGGGTTAGGCAATGTGAGTTAGGGAAATTTCGACATGATCTCTTTTGTATCTTATTGATTTGGGGAATGATTTCATTTGACAAGTGTTAATACATTTAACAATAAGCATTGAACAATATAAATATGAATTCTCAATACAAACACAACTTATGAATTCAAATAACTTTGAATTTCACAATTGAATATTAAATACAATATTTAATTCAGAATCTAAACATTACATAAAGCAAAAGCTCATAAACAAAAACTTGAGCTTTATTGATAATCAACACAGAATACATTGTCTTTACAGTATTCTTGATACAAGAATTGATCAATAATAAATAGAAATGAAAAAGGAAAATTACAAGGTTGTTCTAAACTAAAACCTAGACTAAATGCCTTGATGAATATCTTCTGGTCATATTCATCTTCAAAACCTGCAAAACAAAGAACAAATACTAACCAGAATACAAGTGTTAACCAGATTCAGTTTGGACAGTTAGTAGAAATAACACAAAGTTCAGTTTGGACAGTGAAACTGTCACAGTACACTTGTGCTTGTCCAAAACACTGGACGAGCACAAGATAAGGGCAGCGACGAGACCAAACCCGAGCACCACCGGGGGCCCAAGTTTCAGCATATGAGAGCACACGGCTCATGTGTGCTTGGGCAGGCCACAGCAAGGCAATGCACAAGCTTAGTCACCAAAGCAAGCCAGGCTTGTGTGTCATTGCAAGAACGAAGTAGAGTTCATATAAAAGGGGCACAAACCCTAGAACCGAGTGCACGATCGACCGGATAAGATCACCGGGTAAGGGTGAAGCAAGAACAAGCACAGTCCATCCAGTTCTTGCTCAAGAACAGAACCAACACACACAACCACTCAACCACCAGAAATCATGGTGACCTGAGAAGATCATCCAAGATCTGGAGGTGAAGGGCTGTGACACAAACCACAAGTCTGCATCAACACAAAATCTCAATCTAGGAGCTGGAACAAGGTATACCAAATACCTGGACAGATCCAATGGATCTGATCCATCATATGCATGAAATAAGCATGGGATGAGCAGATGCTCATATGGGTAGATCATCACTTGGTTTTCACCAAGGAATACTGCCAGTCAAAAGCCACTAAAATAAAAAGCATCTAGGTACAGATCTTATACACAGAAACTAGCACATATGTGCAGATGCACACACTAGCCAGATTAGATGCATAGATAGCACCAGTAGATGGCAAAGATTAGCAGCTAAGACTACACAGTAAATCCTAAGCATACAACCATCAGGAAACCCTAGATTTCTTCACAAGCAAGCATATTGGCATTCATATTTATTATGATCCCCAAATATGCAAGCAAAGATGAGTAGCCAACAAGATCCAACCAACCATGTGAGCAACCGATCGGTAGCAAGGCTACCGAGGTCACAACACACTTAGAACCATCCCAAGGCCAAGCCAAATACAAAGCATCACTATCCAGAAATGGATTCAGACTTTAATTGCTTGTAAAAGAATCATGAATAGCAAATTCAGAGACAAGCAAGTAATTCAATCATTACTGCATAAGCAGTTCATCATAATTTAAGTAATACAAGCATGAATTTATCACAGATCCATGCTAAGCATTGACAGTAGCATACTATTAAGCAACACAGTTTAATCCATAGCCACTAGAGCAAGTCTAGGTAGCTAAGATGAGCAACAACACAAGTAAGCAACATCATAGTGATGCTTGAGCATCAGCATCACAAGATAATTGAATCATTTAGTCACAGTATTAACCAGTAAGCTATCATTGATAATTGAATTGATCAAATGGATCAATTATAGCAAGCCAAGTTACACAGAGAGGTTAGCCAACAAGCAAGGAATGATCCAATGGATCATTGGCTTGCATAGGAAGCACATAAGCATTTCCCAAGCACCACTGGCACTCACAAGTGTCACTGATGAACCACAGTACACCTAGACAAGTAAGTGTAACATGCCAGTAAGCACAAGCAAGCCCATAAGCAAGTACTGCATGGATAGCAAGTTCATAAGCAAGCACAACAGAGCATAGCCAAATTAGAGCAGGCTAGGAGCAACAGTTAAGCAAACAGAGCATGTACAGCAAGCAAGGCAACACTGGCCAGTACCAGAAATTGGTGATTTGGCCATGAGCTTGCAGCAAAGGGAAGCATAGGAGGATTAAGCAACCATGGCAGAGTTCTGTGTGATCACAGGATCACCAGAAAGCAACAGAGCATAAGGAAGAAGAAGCACAGTAGCTTGGAGAGGCGCACAGGTATGGAGAGGAGAAGGAGAAGGAGCAGAGCAACTTACACGCGCCTGGTGGCAGAGGCTATAGCATGGCGAGGCAGTGCTCGCGCGGCCATAGCGGCTGCAAAGCCAGGGAAGGCGCCGGCGTTACGCCGACGAACACCACCACAGCAGCACGGCACGGAGACGACGGCACGAGTGCGCAAGCAGCACCCGCGCCGGGTCGGTCTCGGAGGCGCACACGTCGACGGCGAGGGCGAGAGCTCGTCGGAGATCACCCAGTCGCCCAAGGCGATTCTCCACGAGATCCAGAGAGGAGGCGATTCGCCAGGAGAGGAAGCAATCGAGGAAACCACGCGGACAGATCGATAGATCGTCTCGCGGCGGTCCGGATCAGGTAGGTGGCGAGGTCGGGGTAGCACGGCGATGGCCGGAGCGAGGCGGCGGCCATGGCGGCGACGCCATCGCCGGGCGTCGCGAGAGAGATTAGGGTTAGGTCGAGCGAGTGAGAGGGCCGAGTGAGTGAGAGTGCGGTGGGCCGTTCGGCTCCACCAAGCCGCTATGGGGCAAGCCTTAGTGGGCTGTCCCATGGGCCTAAGTTATTGGGCTGGGCCCAATATGGGTCCAGGGGGGTATATTGGTCTTTTTACATTTAATAAAAGGCCAGAACTTTACCAAATTTTAATAAATCAAACACAACTCTAAAAATCCATTAAAAATTGGATTAATGAATGAAAAATAAATCTTAACAAGAATAAAATATGAAATGGAATTTATGAAACAAATTCAAAATTATGAATTTTAAGAATTTAAATAATAACTTGGAATTTAAAATTATTATTTCCTTGTAATTAAAATACAAGGAAAAATCTTAAATAAGTTCAAATACTTATTTTCAAACATTTCAAAATGAAATTCTATTATTCCAAGTCATTTCTTTTGAAAAAGGGTATTTTTCCCAGAAAAATACTATACTCCTTTTTATTCCAAAAACTATAGAGGTAACTCTATAATTTTCAATTATTTTTGGAATGATTAAGGGGATTACCAAGTAAATAGTTTTACTTTGAATTATTGTACTTTGTGTGAATTAAAATGGTTTATACTTTTAAATCAACTGTAAATTACCGTCAAAGACATAAATCTTAAATACAACCCTAAATGGCTATAACTCAACGGGGTAAAGGGATTCAACATAAAATAATCCATCCATGATTGCATTATTTGGATTTTATAACATTGTCCTTACCGGACAATGATGCTTCTTACGAGAACCCGAGGTCCAGGTTCCATCAACCGCATTGAACCGCACTATCTCGTAGTCCACAGGCAAGTTCACCCTTGCTCATGTCAACTTGAGTATTTTCTACTACTTTAATGCAAAGCTATATACTTATCATTCCTGCATCGCAAATGAAATGTTACTTTCCAACTATGAATATGACTATGTGGCTGGCAATGGAACCATGGTATGTGTTGATATGGTGGAGGTTCCATTGCAATGGGTTATATCACCCTAGGATTAAATTACCAATGTCGTCCAGTGATTCTAGCGCCGTACAAACCGCGTTGACCATGAGATCTATAATGGCTCTGGGGAAGCCAGCCGTATCTTTTCCCTTCTGCACGCCAACGGATCGGAGAGCCGGTGGGGTGCTGGAGGCACTGCCGCAATAGGTTGGGAAATCCTTTTAAATCCCCATCCATTAGTGATGATAAGCTCTACGATCTATGAGGGATTGTCCGGAGTACACCATGAGTAAAGCCGTATTATCGGGGCAAGTCTACTAGAGGTGTACGGTCGGACAAAAGGGTGGGTTTGCAGTCGCGGAGAAGGCGGTGTGGGCTTGGATCTTTATACATGGCCTCACACCAAAGGAAGTGTGAACGGGGGCAAGTCCCTGCGGATGGCAAAAAGGGTGAGATCTCTTGTGGGAAAAGTAACGCACCTCTGCAGAGTGTATCAAATTGTGGCTGTCACTCCTTGTTCCGGGAAGGGAACTGCGAACGCGGCGAGAAAGGAACTCCACGAAGTTCTAGTCAACCTGTGAAGACTGACGGGCATAGTTTTCATAATAAAAGCAACCTTTTGAAGAAATGTTTTCAAAACATGCATTGACCTGCGATTTCCTGATCAATGGTCGTAGCTAGTGCATCAAACACCTTTTATTCTTTTAGAACTTGCTGAGTACCTCTGTACTCACTTTCTTTCGACACCCTTGCTAGACTGTGATCCGGAAGTGGAGGCCATCAACGATGGAGCACCAGAAGGAAGTTACGAGCTGGTCTACGAAGAACCTGATCTTACCGGCGGAGTGGAAGGCGTAGACTATGGGATAGTCTACGGACCAGATGACACGGAGGTGGAGGAGTAGTGACATACCCTAGCATCATAGAGCCGAGCAACGTAGAACTTACCTAAATAAGTTGTTGAGCTCTTTATATTTGTTATAAGTTGTAATCGTACTTAAGTAGTATCTTAGGGTGTTCTCATAGGACCTGTGAGAATACCAACTTGTTAAGACAATGTTTGTAATAAAGTATGGAGTGTTATGACCTGCAATGTTTCTGTTGTACCACTCTGAGGGATATGGCAAATTGTGAAGAAGTCCCTTCGCAAAGATCATATCAACGATTTGTATACTACAACATGCAGTGGTATGCTGGGTCACCGCACATATAGTCTTCTTATGTCATATAGTAAGCATTCAAGTTGATAAACAAGCATGTCTAGACATATTCAAACCCGACAAATCATGTATCTACCCCCTAACCCTAAACTAGATTGGTCATCTTAGAGTGACTAAAAAGGATCCAAGCTTAACTTTTCATTTTCATGTTTATGCTTGTTTAAATCTTGGTCAAACATAGGATTTGACCAAGATTCAAATGGGCATAAACATTCAGAAAAAATAAAAAAACCAACGCACATTAGTAGCCCAAAATCGAACCATTCAAGTGGATATTTTTGAACTTGATTTGTAGTAGTGGGCAAAACCCTAGATTAACCTATATTTAATCATAGATTCGTAGGTCGATTTTTCTACTTTTTTATTATTACTATGCAGCACATGTGTGTTTGCCCGTCGCGTGAAACTCGGAGGAAGAGGGATCACTCGGAAGGAGAGAAGAAGGGAGTGCATTATGGTGTCTCCCCTTTTCGGGTGATGATGTTGACTTGTTGTGCGGGTTTTGTCGGTGAGCGGGAGGTGCGAGCGAGCGAGCGAGTCGAAGCGAGGCCGAGAATGAGAGAGATTTTTTTGTGAGCGGGACAACCGAAGGATCCAGAAGGACCCACAGACTTCCAATACGCATCCTGATGCGTCTTCTCTTGACAAAGAAGATGGCTGGGAGTTTGCGTACCTATCGCACGTGACTTGTGCTCACTGAAGTGTGGGACCTCACGCATGGGCACCACACGTAAGTGACAGACCTGTTGGTGTAAAAACTCGGTTGATTATTATAGTGCATTAGAACAAAGTTTCCTATGGATTCAAGGGTAGAAAATCCAAGTTAAAACTCATTTACATGACATTAATTTTTCCATGAAGCAAAGTTAACACATCTATCAATTGGTACATTTTGGAGTGACTAAGAAAGATCCATGCTTAATTATTCGTTTTCACGTGTTAAACTTGTTTAAATCTTGCTCAAACCTAGGATTTCACCAAGATTCAAATGGGCATGAAAATGAAAAAATGAAATACCAATGCACATAGTCTTCTTATGTCATACAGTAAGCATTCAAGATGATAAAAAAGGTCTAGACATATTCAAACCAGGCAAATCATGTATGTACTCCCTAACGACCCTAAACTCTGTCTTATGAAGTAAGGTATGAAGAGAAGTGGTTTTGGGTTTCAAACATGGAAATTTCAAAAACCTCCCAAAATCTTCATTTTAGATCTTGGTCAAACCTAGCTAGTATTTGACCAAGATTCAAATGGGCATAAAATTCAAAAAAATTAGAAAATGAAAAACCAAAGCACATAGCCTTCTTATGTCATAAAGTAAGAATTCAAGTTGATAAACAAGGTCTAGACATATCCAAACCCGACAAATCATGTATCTACCCCTAACCCTAAACTCTGTCTTATGAAGTCAACCATGGAGAGAAGTGGTTTTGGGTTTCAAAAATGGAAATTTCAAAACCCCCCCAAAAGGTTCATTTTAGAGTGACTAAGAAGGATCCATGGTTACCTTTTCATTTTCATATTTTAAACTTGTTTAAATCTTTGTCGAACCCAGGATTTAACCAAGATTCAAATGGGCATAAAAATTTAGGAAAAAACCAAAAGAATGATAAACCAAAGCACATAGCATTCTTATGTCATATAGTAAGCATTAAAGTTGATAAACAAGGTCTAGACATATTCAAACCAGATAATCATGTATATATCTGCCCCTAACCTTAAACTCTGTCTTAATTATGAAGTCAATCATGAAGAGAAGTGGTTTTGGGTTTCAAACATAAAAATTTCAAAAACTTCCCAAAAAATGGTACATATTAGGGTGACTAAGAAGGATCCAGGCTTACCTTTTCGTTTTCATATTTTATACTTGTTTAAATCCTGGTCAAACCTAGGATTTGACCAAGATTCAAATCTGCATAAAATTCAAAAAAAATAGAAGAATGAAAAACAAAAGCACATAGTCTTCTTATGTCATATAGAAAGCATTCAAGTTGGTAAACAAGGTTTAGACATGTGTTCAAACCAGACAAATCATGTATCTACCCCCTAACCATAAACTCGGTCGATCTTATGAAGTCTAGCATGAAGAGAAGTCGTATTGGTTTCAAACATTGAAATTTCAAGAACCTCCCAAAAGCTTCATTTTAGAATGACTAAAAAAGATCCAGGCTTGCCTTTTCGTTTTAATGTTTTAAAATTGTTTAAATCTTGGTCAAACCTAGCTAGCTAGTATTTTACCAAGATTCAAATGGGCATAAAATTCAAAAAAAAAAAACCAGAAAAAAATGAAAAACCAAAGCACATAGCCTTCTTATATAGTAAGTAATATGAATCTAAAAATGATTTTGGGGGATTTCTATGACCAAGTTATAACACACCTACATTTTAAATTTGAATTACTTCCAATAAATCAGCATATAGTCATTTAAATGTGTGAAACTGGCTAAAAACACTAAAAATCGTAAAGAGTTGGGAATTGGCACTAAAATATGTCATAGTTTATCTTAAAAATGTAGAGGCGCCATTTTGACCCGTATCTTATGTACCCCATTCGTTAAATAATAAACTATCACGAATTACCTTTTATTTTAGGCATTACTTTTCACGGTAAAATGATAAACTATATCACGAAGTTCCATTTCCGTCAAAATAGTCCGCGTTACTTTTTTGTTGAGATATAAACCCCCACAACGGCCATCTCCTCCTTAATTTATTGTGTAAAACCCCCACAACGGTCACCTCCTCCTTAATTTATTGTGTTAAACCCTACAGCGGTCATCTCTTCCTTATAAACAACCATAACGGCCATCCCTTGTGTCAATAGGTTCTGCCTCTCTCTTCTTCGTTCACATACACTTGATCCCATTGCCATGGCTTCCATCTCTCGGACGCCGACCAGAAGGGGAAGGGGAAGGGGCGGCCGGGGTGATGGATCATCATCATTGCGACCACCACCGTCAACACTGCCTTTGATCATAGAGGAGTTCTTCATCGTCGTCTATGAAGACCCTTTGGTCAAGAAGGTACGTACGCGTTCCCACATATATGATGCATGTGATTGATTATGGGCATGTTCTAAAAAAACCTTTAATTTCAAACGATCGGCGCTCGATCTCTTTGCAGGCTCTCCCAAAAAAGTTTGCGGACTATCTTGACGGCCAGGAGCCAGCTAAGGTGTATCTGCGAGCAGCTGACTGCGGTCCTCGTCTCTCGGACCGTGGAGGTCCTATTTGACGGACAAGGCCGGATGTACCTCGACAAGGGCTGGGAGAATTTCGCCATCGCGCACGGTGTGAATTTCGGCTGCTTCGTACACTTCAAATATGAAGGCGATGATGTGCTCACAGTGAAGGTGTTCGACGGAACAATGTGCAGGAAGTACTACTACTCGGACGACGAAGATAATGACGATGAAAGCGACGACGTGAAGCCATGCATCCATCATCTTTAGATAAGGGGATTATGACCAAGAATATATATGTAGCCGCTACATATGCATCGATTTTAGAGGTGGATAACTGGAGAGAGAGAGAGAGAGAGAGAGAGTCTTGATGCGTCTTCTCTTGACAAAGAAGATGGGAGTTTGCCTACCTACCGCACATGACTTGTGCTCACTGAAGTGTGGGACCTCACGCATGGGAACCACACGTAAGTGACAGACTTGTTGGTGTAATAACTCGGGTGATCATTATACTGTATTAGTACAAAGTTTCCTATGGATTCAAGGGTAGGAAAGCCAAGTTAACTCATTTACATGACATTATTTTTCCATGAAGCCAAGTTAACTCATCTATCAATTGGTACATTCTGGTTATATTCGAAATTTTACTTGAAACTTGTTGGTCATGCCATTTTACTACTCGCCTAACACTTTTTCCGCGCGTGAAGGGAGGGGGTGGGCAGTATGCTACCCTAAATTTGTGTGACCCCCAAAAACTAGCAAATACGAGAGAGGCATCGAAAGAAACACACTCGTCCCCTACCTCCCCTCCCCACTAAATTTGAAATCAAGCCAAACAAAAAAGGCAATCGAAAAGCATGGATTGTTCATCTTTTTCTATATAGTTAGGGTTAGGGTTTAGGGTTTATAGAGATGTACATACTTTCATTTTACATTTGTGATGTACCATAATACATAGGTAAGATACCAAGCATGACCTTTGTTAGAATAACCATTAACGTGTTCTCTCACCTTTAGATTCAAATGGGAATAAACATTCAGAAAAAATCAAAAAACAATGAAAAACCAAAAGCGCACATAGTCTTCTTATGTCATATAGTAGGAATTGAAGTTAATAAACAAGGTCTAGACATATTCAAACCAAACAAATCATGTATCTACACCTAACCCTAAACTTTGTCTTATGAAGTCAAGCATGGAGAGAAATGGTTTTGGGTTTCAAACATGGAAATTTCAAAAACCTCCCAACAAAAGCTTCATTTTAGAGTGACTAAGAAGGATACACGCTTACCTTTTCATTTTCATGTTTTAAACTTGTTTAAATCTAGGCCAAACCTAGGATTTGACCAAGATTCAAATGGGCATAAACATTCAGAAAAACAAAAAATGAAAAACCAATGCACATATAGTCTTCTTATGTCATATAGCTAGTAAGCATTCAAGTTGATAAATAAGCATGTATAGACAAATTCAAACCTGACAAATCATGTATATACCCCCTAACCCTAAACTATTTCTTATGAATTCAACCATGAAGAGAAGTGGTTTTGGGTTTCAAACATTATATTGAGATTCAAGAACCGCCCAAAAGCTTCATTTTAGAATGACTAAGAAGGATCCAGGCTTACCTTTTCATTTTATGTTTTAAACTTGTTTAAATCTTGGTCAAACCTAGGATTTGACCAAGATTCAAATGGGCATAAACATTAATTCAGAAAAACAAAAAATTAAAAACCAACGCGCATATATTCTTCTTATGTCATATAGTAAGCATTCAAGTTGATAAACAAGCATGTCTAGACATATTCAAACCCGACAAATCATGTATCGATCTACTATACCCCCTAACCATAAACTCTATCTTATGAAGTCAACCATATGAAGAGAAGTTGTTTTTGGTTTCAAACATTGAGATTTCAAGAACCCCCCCCCCCAAAGCTTCATTTTTGAATGACTAATGTAACATCCCAAAATTTACCATTTTAGAATGTTAAATAAAATAAATATTTATTGAATGAGTGCTTTGATGTGTGTTGAATTTTTGAAGAAATTAAAACATTTTGAGGGCTAATTGAATTTTCTTCTAAACCTTGTTTAAATCAATGAAGAAAGGGCGATGAACTTCTATATTTAGTCCAATTGGATTTTATTTGATTGCTTTCGGATTTATTGAACTTTTTGAAATGTTCGAGAGCGGGGATGAAATGACTTCCCCAAAGGTTCGCAAAGGAAATGTATTTATAAAATTTCATTTGGATTGGAAACAAGTTTCCCTAGCCCTATATACTTATTTTGATTTTATATAAATTCTTTTCTGATTTTATTTTTACAGAAAACAATTTGATGTTAAAAGCCCTATATATTTTCTAGTGAAAAAGAAAAGATACAACAGAAAAAAAACAGTACAAAAGAAATCAGAGAAGAAGTCATACGGGCACGTGAACTGCCACTTCCAGTCGCGCTCAAAGGATGCACCAAGTCTGGCTGAACCGAATTGGTCCAGCTCCATTCTCGTTTTTTTTCCTTATCTTTTACCTATTTCTTTTTCTCTTCTATCGACAAGAGGCCCACCATCATCTTCCAGCTCTGGTCCTTCCCGAGCGCTGAGACGAACGGAAACAAACCCCGACGACCGCGCGCATGCGCGCCTCCCCCGGCCTCTCACCCGCGTCCAGGCGCGTCCCCCCCCTGGGGAAGATAAGCTCGCCGCCCCTCTATCCCGTCACCCCCCCCAGCCCTATCTCACCCTCAGGCCGCGAAATCGCCGCGCCGATCTGCTGGCCGCCGCCGCGCTTTCCGCCTCGGCTGCTCGACCCCTTGGCCTATATAAGAGACCCCCGAGACCGCCTTGACCTCCACCAAATTTCTCCTCACAACACCACCTCCGTTCGGGCTCTAGGGAGTCCGAATTTCGTGACCGAAGTCTGCCGCCGTCCACAACTCCGGCGACGATTCCGACGCCGGTAAAGGTTGCCAGGGCCTCTCTTTCATACTCACAGTTTCCTCTCGTCGTGGAGCACCTCCCTGACTCTCCATTTTGTCCCCAGCAGCTCGGAGCATCCAGGACAACAGGGAGCACGCCGGCGCTGCGGACGTTGCTCTGGTCGATGTTCAACCTCGCCGGGACTAGCTGACCGTCGCAAGTACTTCGCCACGCCGAGCTGCACCTCCTTCGAGCCTTGCCTGACTCGTCCGACGTCCGCTGCCTCGACATCGACCACGATCGAGCTGTAGAAGCCAAACACACACAACCTACTGTGAGCACCCACCGATTCTTCCTTTTTCTTTTTTGGTTTCAGCCAGATCACAAACCGATGGCCTATAGTAAATTTCTGTAAAACTGTACAAGCAGATACCGTACGAAACCCGAATTTTTACAGATTTTGGCTAAACTTCAAATGCGCATATCTTAATCAGTTTTAATCGAAATTTAGAAATTCTTTTTTTTGCAGTAACTTCAGAAATTGAAATAATTCCATTTAAAACTTACTACACTTTTCAAACTAATCAAAATTGTTTTAGCTTGAACTTAATTTGGAAGCTATTTTTGGCCGTACCTACATCCCTGCGAACCCTTTTTCCCACCATTCTCCGCCCTAAGCCTAAACTATAATAAAATGACTAAAATAATGGATAACAAAATTTATCGTAGTAATAATTTTGTGGAGTTTCTCATTGCATGTTTCAAGTTGGTTCTTTAATTCCGATGGTTGTTTATACAATGTTTTACTTTACGTTAGATTGTTCGGACTGCGAGTGCGATACTCACGAAGAAGTAGGAGGTGCTGCTGCTGCTGCTGAGGCAAGTTACATCTACATGTCTATCCCATTTATTTTTGCTATGCTATTTTGATTATGAAAGTAGGAATGCATGCGATAGTTTTATTTTGTGAGCCAAGTATTTTTAGAAATGGCGATGTTTTATATAGTTATGTCCTATGGTAGAAATAAGCCGTAGGAATTATCACCCACTTTGTAACCTTAGGTAAATATATACTAGATTAAGTTCTAGTAAAGTTTTGAACTACATAGTTATGCTTAGTCATGCTAAAATAAAATCCGTTGGGGGGTTCAAATGAAATAATGTTTACGAAATAGAAATGGTTTGTGAAATGTGTTTGCCAAATTAAAATGTAAAATTATTTCATCCTGGGCGGAGTGGTATGATGGGTCATCGCGTGTGGAGCTGTGTGCTCAAATTGGTTGGGTCCGCCGCCCAGGGACCCCTAAAAGAACAAATTCATGTTTAGAATTGCTCGGTTGTTTCGTGCAACCACATGTCATATGGGCTCCGGCTTGGTTAATTATCTTGTGGAAACCTACTTAAGGACCGTCATCGGTATGAGACTTTGTGTCTATTTTGGAACGGGCGTGCTCGGAAATAAGTAGTTAGCCATTTGGGAAAGACCTCGGCATAACCTTCGGGTTGTGCCATGTGGTGAAAGTGTGCAACCCCCGCGAGGTGTAGAACTAATCGATTAGACGTGCCCACGGTTACGGGCGAAGCTGAGTAAACTTTACCTGAAGATGTCTCTTCTCAACTTTGTCTTTCTAAACATAAATTGAATTTCAAACCCTATGTCCGTGTGTCGTTCATAGGTGGGATTTTGGGGAAAGCCCTGTGTTCGTGTGTCGCTCACGGGTACTTTCATCTAGGCTAGTTGGACTGTGTGACCTCTAGTCATATATTACTTGATAAAATTGTTTATTAAAGATAGGACGAGTTAGAACTTTGGAAATGTTAAAATGAGGTTTATTAATGAAAAATATTGTTTTGCGCAAATGATAAAACCTATAGCCATTTCCTTTGATATCCTTAAGCATGTACAAATAGGTATATTATTGCATTGGTGTAACTTGCCACACATTCAAAGTGTTGACCACTCTCGTGGCTGCAACGTCTCATGTTGCAGGTTGTTCAGATGACGAGTGAGATACGATGTAGGGACACGATGCTCCAGTCGATTTCCTGTGGCACATTTGCTGGATTCGCCACTTTATTTGTCTTCCGCTGTTTATTTTGGCCTACCGGCAATTCTGTAATAAATGACTATGTATTCGGATTTGATGCGTTGTAACAATGATATGACTATGATATTTATCTCGTGAATGTGCGTACTAGCAAATCCTTGGGACTAGTACAGTGGATGCACATAGACACCGGATCTCTCCAGGTCCGGGTCGCCACAACTAAGAAGGATCCATGCTTACCTTTAAACTTGTTTAAATCTTGGTCAAACCTAGGATTTGACCAAGATTCAAATGGGCATAAAAAAAAACAATGCACATAGCCTTTTTATGTCATATAATGAGCATTCAAGTTGATAAACATGGTCTAGACATATTAAAACAAGAATAATCATGTATCTACCCTGGCCCTAACCCTAAACTCGATCTGTCTTATGAAGTCAAACATGAATGGAAGTGGTTTTGGGTTTCAAACATGGAAATTTCAAAAACCTGCCAAAAACTTCATCTTAGAGTGACTTAGAAGGTTCCATGCTTACCTTTTCATTTTCATGTTTTAAATTAACTTGTTTAAATCTTGGTCAAACATAGGGTTTAAGGTTTAGGGATCATCGATCGAGTGCACACACACATTATTAGAGGCACTCGCGCCTTTGCGCATAAAGTGCATGCGTATATATATATATAAGTGTGTTTCTTGGCCACCAACGATATATAGATCTAGAGAGAGAGATTGAAATATATTTAGGGTTTAGGGTTTAGGGTTTAGGGTTTAGGGTCTAGGGTTAGGGTTTAGGGTTTAGTGTTTAGGGTTTAGGGCTTAGGGTGTAGTGTTTAGGGTTCAAGGTCTAGGGTTTAGGGTTTAGGTTTTAGTGTTTAGGGTGTTTAGGGTGTACGTTTATGGTATAATTAGGGATTAGGGATTAGGGTTTTAAGGTTTAAGGTTTAGGGATCATCGATCGAGTGCACACACATATTATTGGAGGCACCCGCGCCTTTGCGCATAAAGTGCATGCGTATATATATAAGTGTGTTTCTTGGCCACCAACGATATATAGATCGAGAGAGAGAGATTGAAATATATATATATATATCCCCAAGAATATGTTCAAATATATATTGAAATATATGCACGAATGATATGCAAGGTATGCCATGTGCGCATAGCATGAAGAGAAGTCGTATTGGTTTCAAACATTGAAATTTCAAGAACCTCCCAAAAGCTTCATTTTAGAGTGACTAAAAAAGATCCAGGCTTGCCTTTTCATTTTCATGTTTTTAAATTGTTTAAATCTTGGTCAAACCTAGCTAGTATTTGACCAAGATTCAAATGGGCATAAAATTAAAAAAACATAAAAATGAAAAACCAAAGCACATATATAGCCTTCTTATGTCATATAAAATAAGCATTAATTCAACAAGTTGATAAACAAGGTCTAGACATATTCAAAATAGAAAAAGCATGTATCTACCCCTAACCCTTAACTCTGTCTTATGAAGTCAAGCATGAAGAGAAGTGGTTTTGGGTTTCAAACATTATATTGAGATTTCAAGAACCCCCAAAAGCTTCATTTTAGAATAACTAAGAAGGATCCAGGCTTGCCTTTTCATTTTCATGTGTTTTAAACTTGCTAAAATCTTGGTCAAACCTAGGACTTGACCAAGATTCAAATGGCATTAAACATTCAGAAAAATCAAAAAAAAAACAAAGCACATAGCCTTTTTATGTCATATATATATATATATATATATATATATATATATATATTAAGCATTCAAGTTGATCGATATGAACAAGGTCTAGACATATTCAAAACAGAAAAAGCATGTACCTACCCCCTAGCCCTTAACTATGTCTTATGAAGTCAAGCATGAAGAGAAGTGATTTTGGGTTTCAAACATGGAAATTTCAAAAACTTCCCAAAAGCTTAATTTTAGAGTGAATAAGAAGGATCCAAGCTTACCTTTTCATTTTCAGGATTTATGCTTGTTTAAATCTTGGTCAATCATAGGATTTGACCAACACACATATAGTCTTATTATGTCATATAGTAAGCATTCAAGTTGATAAACAAGCATGCATGTCTAGACATATTCAAATTAACCCGACAAATCATGTATGTACCCCTAACCCTAAACTCTGTCTTATGAAGTTAACCATGAAGAGAAGTGGTTTTGGGTTTCACACATTGAGATTTCTAAGAACCCCCCAAAAGCTTCATTTTAGAATGACTAAGAAGGATCCAGGCTTACCTTTTCATTTTATGTTTTAAACTTGTTTAAATCTTGGTCAAACCTAGGATTTGACCAAGATTCAAATGGGCATAAACATTAATTCAGAAAAAACAAAAAAAAATGAAAAATCAACGCACATATAGTCTTCTTATGTCATATAGTAAGCATTCAAGTTGATAAACAAGCATGTCTAGACATATTCAAACCCGACAAATCATGTATCGATCTACTATACCCCTAACCCTAAACTCTGTCTTATGAAGTCAACCATATGAAGAGAAGTGGTTTTGGATTTCAAACATTGAGATTTCAAGAACCCGCCAAAAGCTTCATTTTTGAATGACTAAGAAGGATCCATGCTTACCTTTAAACTTGTTTAAATCTTGGTCAAACCTAGGATCTGACCAAGATTCAAATGGGCATAAAAATTCAAAAAAATCAAAAAAATAAAAAAAAACCAAAGCACATAGCCTTTTTATGTCATATAATGAGCATTCAAGTTGATAAACATGGTCTACACATATTAAAACAAGAAAAATCATGTATCTACCCTCGCCCTAACCCTAAACTCGATCTGTCTTATGAAGTCAAAAATGAAGAGAAGTGGTTTTGGGTTTCAAACATGGAAATTTCAAAAACCTGCCAAAAACTTCATCTTAGAGTGACTTAGAAGGTTCCATGCTTACCTTTTCATTTTCATGTTTTAAATTAACTTGTTTAAATCTTGGTCAAACATAGGATTTGACCAATAAGATTCAAATGGGCATAAACATTCAGAAAAAAATTAAAAATAAGAAACCAACGCACATATATTCTTCTTATGTCATATAGTAAGCATTCAAGTTGATAAACAAGCATGTCTAGACATACTCAAACCCGACAAATCATGTATCGATCTACCCCCTAACCCTAAACTCTGTCTTATGAAGTCAACCATATGAAGAGAAGTGGTTTTGGGTTTCAAACATTGAGATTTCAAGAACCCCCCAAAAGCTTCCTTTTTGAATGACTAAGAAGGATTCATGCTTACCTTTTCATTTTCATGTTTTAACCTTGTTTAAATCTTGGTCAAACCTAGGATTTGACCAAGATTCAAATGGGCATAAAAAATCAAAAAAAAAAACAAAGCAGATAGCCTTTTTATGTCATATAATGAGCATTCAAGTTGATAAACATGGTCTAGACATATTAAAACAAGAAAAATCATGTATCTACCCTGGCCCTAACCCTAAACTCGATCTGTCTTATGAAGTCAAACATGAAGAGAAGTGGTTTTGGGTTTCAAACATGGAAATTTCGAAAACCTCCCAAAAACTCCATCTTAGAGTGACTAAGAAGGTTCCATGCTTACCTTTTCATTTTCATGTTTTAAATTAACTTGTTTAAATCTTGGTCAAACATAGGATTTGACCAAGATTCAAATGGGCATAAACATTCGAAAAAATTAAAAAACCAACGCACATTAGTAGCCCAAAATCGAACCATTCAAGTGGATATTTTTGAACTTGATCTGTAGTAGTGGGCAAAACCCTAGATTAACCTATATTTAATCATAGATTTGTAGGTCGATTTTTCTACTTTTTTATTATTACTATGCAGCACATGTGTGTTTGCCCGTCGCGTGAAACTCGGAGGAAGAGGGATCACTCGGAAGGAGAGAAGAAGGGAGTGCATTATGGTGTCTACCCTTTTTTCGGGTGATGATGTTGACTGTTGTGCAGGTTTTGTCAGTGAGAAGGAGGTGCGAGCGAGCGAGTCGAAGCGAGGCCGAGAATGAGAGAGATTTTTTTGTGAGAGGGACAACCGAAGGATCCTGAAGGACCCATAGACTTCCAATACGCATCCTGATGCGTCTTCTCTTGACAAAGAAGATGGCTGGGAGTTTGCGTACCTACTGCACGTGACTTGTGCTCACTGAAGTGTGGGACCTCACGCATGGGCACCACACGTAAGTGACAGACCTGTTTGGTGTAAAAACTCGGTTGATTATTATAGTGCATTAGAACAAAGTTTCCTATGGATTCAAGGGTAGGAAATCCAAGTTAACTCATTTACATGACATTAATTTTTCCATGAAGCAAAGTTAACACATCTATCAATTGGTACATTTTGGAGTGACTAAGAAGGATCCATGCTTACTTATTCGTTTTCACGTGTTAAACTTGTTTAAATCTTGCTCAAACCTAGGATTTCACCAAGTTTCAAATGGGCATGAAAATAAAAAAATGAAATACCAATGCACATAGTCTTCTTATGTCATATAGTAAGCATTCAAGATGATAAAATGGTCTAGACATATTCAAACCAGGCAAATCATGTATCTACTCCCTAACCCTAAACTTTGTCCTAATTATGAAGTAAGGCATGAAGAGAAGTGGTTTTGGGTTTCAAACATGGAAATTTCAAAAACTTCCCAAAAGCTTCATTTTAATTAGACTGTCTGGTTAATTAAGAAGGATGCATGATTGATTACCTTTTCATTGTCATGTTTAAACTAATTGAAATCTTGGTCAAACCTAGGATTTGACCAAGATTCAACTGGGCATGAAAATTTAGAAAAAATCGAAAGAATGAAAAACCAAAGCACATAGCCTTCTCATGTCATATAGTAATTATTCAAATTGATAAACATGGTCTAGACATATTCAAACCAGAAAAATCATGTATCTACCCCTAACCCTAAACTCTGTCTTATGAAGTCAAGCATGAAAATAAGTGGTTTTGGGTTTCAAACATGGTAATTTCAAGAACCTCCCAAAAGCTTAATTTTAGAGTTTCTAAGAGAAGGATCCAGACTTACCTTTTCATTTTCACATGTTAAACTTGTTTAAATCTTGCTCAAACCTAGGATTTACCAAGATTCAAATGGGCATAGAAATCAAAAAATGAAATACCAATGCACATAGTCCTCTTATGTCATATAGTAAGCATTCAAGTTGATAAACAAGGTCTAGACATATTCAAACCAGACAAATCATGTATCTACCCCCTATCGACCCTAAACTCTGTCTTATGAAGTCAAGCATGAAGATAAGTGGTTTTGGGTTTCAAACATGGAAATTTAAAAAACCTTCCAAAAACTTCATTTAGGGTGACTAAGAATGATAAAGGCTTCCCTTTTCATTTTCATGTTCTATACTTGTTTAAATCTTGGTCAAACCTAGGATTTGACCAAGATTCAAATGTGCATCAAAATTCCAAAAAAAAAACAGAAAAATGAAAAACCAAAGCACATAGTTTTCTTATGTCATATAGTAAGCAGTCAAGTTGATAAACAAGGTCTAGACATATTCAAACCAGACAAATCATGTATCTACCCCCTATTGACCATAAACTTCGTCTTATGAAGTCAAGCATGAAGAGAAGTGGTTTTTGGTTTCAAACATGGAAATTTCAAAAACCTCCCAAAAGCTTCATTTTAGAGTGACTAAGAAGGATCCATGCTTACCTTTTCATTTTCATGTTTTAAACTTGTTTAAATCTTGCTCAAACCTAGGATTTGACCAATATTCAAATGGGCATAAAATAAAAAATAAAACAAAGCACATAGTCTTCTCATGTCATATATATAGTAAGCATTCAAGTTCATAAACAAGGTCTAGACATATTCAAACCGGCAAATCATGTACCCCCTAACCCTAAACTCTGTCTTAATTATATATGAAGTCAAGCATGAATTGAAGCAGAGAAATGTGGTTTTGGGTTTCAAACATGGAAATTTCAAAAACCTCCCAAAAGCTTCATTTTAATTAGACTGACTGGTTAATTAAGAAGGATCCAGGATTAATTACCTTTTCATTGTCATGTTTTAAACTTGTTTAAATCTTGGTCGAATCTAGGACTTGACCAAGATTCAAATCTGCATAAAATAAAAAATTAGAAAAATGAAAACCCAAAGCGCACATAGTCTTCTTATGTCATATAGTAAGCATTCAAGTTGATAAACAAGGTTTAGACATATTCTAACCAGACAAATCATGTAACTTCCCCCTAACCCTAAACTCGCTCTTATGAAGTCTAGCATGAAGAGAAGTCGTTTTGGGTTTCAAACGTTTAAAGCAAAAGCCCCATTTCAAATATTTCAAACTTATTCAAATTTGGTTCAAATTTGAAAGACATACAAGTTATAGCACACATAGTGCATACATGTTCACACATACTGCACTAGATGCTAACCATATAGTTTGAGGCCATTGGATGAGGTCGAAAAAATTCTTGGATTAGAAATGGGGTTGTTCGAACCCCGTAGTTGGATTTTTTTGAACCTTGATCTGTAGTACTGGGCAAAACCCTAGTTTAACCTATTTAATTATAGATTCGTAGGTCGATTTTTCTACTCACCTTTTTATTATTACTATGCAGCACATGTGTGTTTGCCCGTCTAGCTAGTGAAACTCGGAGGAAGAGGGATCACTCGGAAGGACAGAAGAAGGGAGAGCATTATGGTGTCTCCCCTTTTCGGGTGACGATGTTGACTATTGTGCAGGGTTTGTCGGTGAGCGAGGAGGTGCGAGCGAGCGAGCGAGTCGAGCGAGGCCGAGAATGAGAGAGATTTGTTTTCTTTTGTGAGAGGGACAACCGAAGGATCCAGAAGGACCCACAGACTCCCAATACGCATCCTGAATCCTGATGCGTCTTCTCTTGACAAAGAAAATGGCTGGGAGTTTGCGTACCTATTGCACGTGACTTGTGCTCACTGAAGTATGGGACCTCACGCATGGGCACCACACGTAAGTGAAAGACCCGTTGGTGTAAAAACTCGGTTGATTATTATAGTGCATTAGAACAAAGTTTCCTATGGATTCAAGGGTAGGAAATCCAAGTTAACTCATCTACATGACATTATTTTTTCCATGAAGCAGAGTTAACACACCTATCAATTGGTACATTTTGGAGTGACTAAGAAGGAACCAGGCTTACTTATTCGTTTTCACGTGTAAAACTAGTCTAAATCTTGGTCAAACCAAATTGGCAGAAAATTCAAAAAAAATAAAATCAAAAACCAAAGCCCATAGTCTTGTATGTCATATAGTAAGCATTAAAGTTGATAAACAATGTCTAGACATATTCAAACCATACAAATCATGTATCTACCCCCTAACCCCTAAACTATGTCTTATGAAGTCAAGCATGAAGAGAAGTGGTTTTGGGTTTCAAACATGGAAATTTCAAAAACCTCCCAAAAACTTTATTTTAGAGTGACTAAGAAGTATACATGCTTCCTTTTTCATTTTGATGTTTTAAACATGTTTAAATCTTGGTCAAACCTAGGATTTGACCAAGATACAAATGGGCACAAAAAATAAAATAAAAAAAGAAAAACAAAAGCACATAGTCTTCTTATGTCATGTCGTAAGCATTCAAGTTGATAAACAAGGTCTAGATATATCCAAACCGAGTCAAATCATGTATCGATCTACCCCTCGTCGATCTTATGAAGTCTAGCATGAAGAAAGATCGTTTTGGGTTTCAAACATGGAAATTTCAAGAACATCCCAAAAGCTTCATTTTAGAGCGACTAAGAAGGATATAGGCTTCCCTTTTCATTTTCATGTTCTATACTTGTTTAAATCTTGGTCAAACCTAGGATTTTACCAAGATTCAAATGTGCATCAAAATTCAAAAAAAAATAAGAAAAATGAAAAACCAAAGCGCACATAGTCTTCTTAGGTCATATATATAGTAAGCATTAAAGTTGGTAATTAAACAAGGTCTAGACATATTCAAACTAGACAAATCATGTATCTACCCCCTAACCCCTAAATTCTGTCTTATGAAGTCAAGCATGAAGAGAAGTGGTTTTGGGTTTCAAACATGGAAATTTCAAAAACCTCCCAAAAACTTCATTTTAGGGTGACTAAGAAGGATACAAGCTTCCCTTTTCATTTTCATGTTCTATACTTGTTTAAATCTTGGTCAAACCTAGGATTTGACCAAGATTCAAATGTGCATCAAAATTCCAAAAAAATCAGAAAAATGAAAAACCAAAGCACATAGTTTTCTTATGTCATATAGTAAGCATTCAAGTTGATAAACAAGGTCTAGACATATTCAAACCAGACAAATCATGTATCTACCCCCTATCGACCCTAAACTTCGTCTTATGAAGTCAAGCATGAAGAGAAGTGGTTTTTGGTTTCAAACATGGAAATTTCAAAAACCTCCCAAAAGCTTCATTTTAGAGTGACTAAGAAGGATCCAGCCTTACCTTTTCATTTTCATGTTTTAAACTTGTGTAAATCTTGGTCAAACCTAGGATTTGACCAAGATTCAAATGTGCATCAAAATTCAAAAAAAAAAATTTAAAAACCAAAGCACATAGTCTTCTTATGTCATATAGTAAACATTCAAGTTCATAAACAAGATCTAGACATATTCAAACCAGACAAATCATGTACCCCCTAACCCTAAACTCTGTCTTAATTGTATATGAAGTCAAGCATGAAGCAGAGAAGTGTGGTTTTGGGTTTCAAACATGGAAATTTCAAAAACCTCCCAAAAGCTTCATTTTAATTAGACTGATTCGGTTAATTAAGAAGGATCCATGATTAATTACCTTTTCATTGTCATGTTTAAACTTATTGAAATCTTGATCAAACCTAGGATTTGACCAAGATTCAAATGGGCATAAAAATTTAGAAAAAATCGAAAGAATGAAAAACCAAAGCACATAGCCTTCTCATGTCATATAGTAATTATTCAAATTGATAAACATGGTCTAGACATATTCAAACCAGAAAAATCATGTATCTACCCCTAACCCTAAACTCTGTCTTATGAAGTCAACCATGAACATAAGTGGTTTTGGGTTTCAAACATGGTAATTTCAAGAACCTCCCAAAAGCTTCATTTTAGAGTTTCTAAGAGAAGGATCCAGACTTAACTTTTCATTTTCACATGTTAAACTTGTTTAAATCTTGCTCAAACCTAGGGATTACCAAGATTCAAATGGGCATAGAAATCAAAAAATGAAATACCAATGCACATAGTCCTCTTATGTCATATAGTAAGCATTCAAGTTGATAAACAAGGTCTAGACATATTCAAACCGGACAAATCATGTATCTACCCCCTATCGACCCTAAACTCTGTCTTATGAAGTCAAGCATGAAGATAAGTGGTTTTGGGTTTCAAACATGGAAATTTCAAAAACCTTCCAAAAACTTCATTTAGGGTGACTAAGAAGGATACAGGCTTCCCTTTTCATTTTCATGTTCTATACTTGTTTAAATCTTGGTCAAACCTAGGATTTGACCAAGATTTAAATGTGCATCAAAATTCCAAAAAAAAAAATCAGAAAATGAAAAACCAAAGCACATAGTTTTCTTATGTCATATAGTAAGCATTCAAGTTGATAAACAAGGTCTAGACATATTCAAACCAGACAAATCATGTATCTACCCCTATCGACCCTAAACTTCGTCTTATGAAGTCAAGCATGAAGAGAAGTGGTTTTTGGTTTCAAACATGGAAATTTCAAAAACCTCCCAAAAGCTTCATTTTAGAGTGACTAAGAAGGATCCATGCTTACCTTTTCATTTTCATGTTTTAAACTTGTTTAAATCTTGCTCAAACCTAGGATTTGACCAATATTCAAATGGGCATAAAATAAAAAATAAAACAATGCACATAGTCTTCTCATGTCATATATAGAGTAAGCATTCAAGTTCATAAACAAGGTCTAGATATATTCAAACCAGGCAAATCATGTACCCCCTAACCCTAAACTCTGTCTTAATTATATATGAAGTCAAGCATGAATTGAAGCAGAGAAGTGTGGTTTTGGGTTTCAAACATGGAAATTTCAAAAACCTCCCAAAAGCTTCATTTTAATTAGGCTGACTGGTTAATTAAGAAGGATCCAGGATTAATTACCTTTTCATTGTCATGTTTTAAACTTGTTTAAATCTTGGTCGAATCTAGGACTTGACCAAGATTCAAATCGCATAAAATAAAAAAATAGAAAAATGAAAACCCAAAGCGCACATAATCTTCTTATGTCATATAGTAAGCATTCAAGTTGATAAACAAGGTTTAGACATATTCTAACCAGACAAATCATGTAACTACCCCCTAACCCTAAACTCGGTCTTATGAATTCTAGCATGAAGAGAAGTCGTTTTGGGTTTCAAACGTTTAAAGCAAAAGCCCCATTTCAAATATTTCAAACTTATTCAAATTTGGTCAAATTTGAAAGACATACAAGTTATAGCACACATAGTGCATACAGGTTCGCACATACTGCACTAGATGCTAACCCTATAGTTTGAGGCCATTGGATGAGGTCGAAAAATTCTTGGATTAGAAATGGGGTTGTTCGAACCCCGTAGTTGGATTTTTTTGAACCTTGATCTGTAGTACTGGGCAAAACCCTAGTTTAACCTATTTAATTATAGATTCGTAGGTCGATTTTTCTACTCACCTTTTTATTATTACTATGCAGCACATGTGTGTTTGCCCGTCTAGCTAGTGAAACTCGGAGGAAGAGGGATCACTCGGAAGGACAGAAGAAGGGAGAGCATTATGGTGTCTCCCCTTTTCGGGTGACGATGTTGACGATTGTGCAGGGTTTGTCAGTGAGCAGGGAGGTGCGAGCGAGCGAGCGAGTCGAGCGAGGCCGAGAATGAGAGAGATTTATTTTTTTTGTGAGAGGGACAACCGAAGGATCCAGAAGGACCCACAGACTCCCAATACGCATCCTGGATCCTGATGCGTCTTCTCTTGACAAAGAAAATGGCTGGGAGTTTGCGTACCTATTGCATGTGACTTGTGCTCACTGAAGTGTGGGACCTCACGCATGGGCACCACACGTAAGTGACAGACCCGTTGGTGTAAAAACTCGGTTGATTATTATAGTGCATTAGAACAAAGGTTCCTATGGATTCAAGGGTAGGAAATCCAAGTTAACTCATTTACATGACATTTTTTTTGCATGAAGCAGAGTTAACACACCTATCAATTGGTACATTTTGGAGTGACTAAGAAGGAACCAGGCTTACTTATTCGTTTTCACGTGTAAAACTTGTCTAAATCTTGGTCAAACCAAATTGGCAGAAAATTCAGAAAAAATAAAATCAAAAACCAAATCACATAGTCTTGTATGTCATATAGTAAGCATTAAAGTTGATAAACAATGTCTAGACATATTCAAACCATACAAATCATGTATCTACCCCCTAACCCCTAAACTATGTCTTATGAAGTCAATCATGAAGAGAAGTGGTTTTGGGTTTCAAACATGGAAATTTCAAAAACCTCCCAAAAACTTTATTTTAGAGTGACTAAGAAGTATACATGCTTCCTTTTTCATTTTGATGTTTTAAACTTGTTTAAATCTTGGTCAAACCTAGGATTTGACCAAGATACAAATGGGCACAAAAAATAAAATAATAAAAAAAGCACATAGTCTTCTTATGTCATGTCGTAAGCATTCAAGTTGATAAACAAGGTCTAGATATATCCAAACCAGACAAATCATGTATCGATCTACCCCCTGTCGATCTTATGAAGTCTAGCATGAAGAAAGATCGTTTTGGGTTTCAAACATGGAAATTTCAAGAACATCCCAAAAGCTTCATTTTAGAGCGACTAAGAAGGATATAGGCTTCCCTTTTCATTTTCATGTTCTATACTTGTTTAAATCTTGGTCAAACCTAGGATTTGACCAAGATTCAAATGTGCATCAAAATTCAAAAATAATAAGAAAAATGAAAAACCAAAGCGCACATAGTCTTCTTATGTCATATATATAGTAAGCATTAAAGTTGGTAATTAAACAAGGTCTAGACATATTCAAATTGGACAAATCATGTATCTACCCCCTAACCCCTAAACTCTGTCTTATGAAGTCAAGCATGAAGAGAAGTGGTTTTGGGTTTCAAACATGGAAATTTCAAAAACCTCCCAAAAACTTCATTTTAGGCTGACTAAGAAGGATACAGGCTTCCCTTTTCATTTTCATGTTCTATACTTGTTTAAATCTTGGTCAAACCTAGGATTTGACCAAGATTCAAATGTGCATCAAAATTCCAAAAAAATCAGAAAAATGAAAAACCAAAGCACATAGTTTTCTTATGTCATATAGTAAGCATTCAAGTTGATAAACAAGGTCTAGATATATTCAAACCAGACAAATCATGTATCTACCCCCTATCGACCCTAAACTTCGTCTTATGAAGTCAAGCATGAAGAGAAGTGGTTTTTGGTTTCAAACATGGAAATTTCAAAAACCTCCCAAAAGCTTCATTTTAGAGTGACTAAGAAGGATCCAGCCTTACCTTTTCATTTTCATGTTTTAAACTTGTTTAAATCTTGGTCAAACCTAGGATTTGACCAAGATTCAAATGTGCATCAAAATTCAAAAAAAAAATTAAAAACCAAAGCACATAGTCTTCTTATGTCATATAGTAAACATTCAAGTTCAAAAACAAGATCTAGACATATTCAAACCAGACAAATCATGTACCCCCTAACCTTAAACTCTGTCTTAATTGTATATGAAGTCAAGCATGAAGGAGAGAAGTGTGGTTTTGGGTTTCAAACATGGAAATTTCAAAAACCTACCAAAAGCTTCATTTTAATTAGACTGACTGGTTAATTAAGAAGGATCCATGATTAATTACCTTTTCATTGTCATGTTTAAACTTATTGAAATCTTGGTCAAACCTAGGATTTGACCAAGATTCAAATGGGCATAAAAATTTAGAAAAAATCGAAAGAATGAAAAACCAAAGCACATAGCCTTCTCATCATATAGTAATTATTCAAATTGATAAACATGGTCTAGACATATTCAAACCAGAAAAATCATGTATCTACCCCTAACCCTAAACTCTGTCTTATGAAGTCAACCATGAACATAAGTGGTTTTGGGTTTCAAACATGGTAATTTCAAGAACCTCCCAAAAGCTTCATTTTAGAGTTTCTAAGAGAAGGATCCAGACTTACCTTTTCATTTTCACATGTTAAACTTGTTTAAATCTTGCTCAAACCTAGGATTTACCAAGATTCAAATAGGCATACAAATCAAAAAATGAAATACCAATGCACATAGTCCTCTTATGTCATATAGTAAGCATTCAAGTTGATAAACAAGGTCTAGACATATTCAAACCAGACAAATCATGTATCTACTCCCTAACCCATCTATCAATTGGTACATTTTGGAGTGACTAAGAAGGATCCATGCTTACTTATTCGTTTTCACGTGTTAAACTTGTTTAAATCTTGCTCAAACCTAGGATTTCACCAAGATTCAAATGGGCATGAAAATGAAAAAATGAAATACCAATGCACATAGTATTCTTATGTCATATAGTAAGCATTCAAGATGATAAAAAGGTCTAGACATATTCAAACCAGGCAAATCATGTATCTACTCCCTAACCCTAAACTTTGTCTTAATTATGAAGTAAGGCATGAAGAGAAGTGGTTTTGGGTTTCAAACATGGAAATTTCAAAAACCTTCCAAAAGCTTCATTTTTAGATCTTGGTCAAACCTAGCTAGTATTTACCAAGATTCAAATGGGCATAAAATTCAAAAAAATCAGAAAATGAAAAACCAAAGCACATAGCCTTCTTATGTCATAAAGTAAGAATCAAGTTGATAAACAAGGTCTAGACATATCCAAACCCGACAAATCATGTATCTAACCCCTAACCCTAAACTCTGTCTTATGAAGTCAACCATGAAGAGAAGTGGTTTTGGGTTTCAAACATTGAGATTTCAAGAAAACCCCAAAAGATTCATTTTAGAGTGACTAAGAAGGATCCATGGTTACCTTTTCATTTTCATATTTTAAACTTGTTTAAATCTTTGTCAAACCAAGGATTTAACCAAGAATCAAATGGGCATAAAAATTCAGGAAAAAAACCAAAACAATGATAAACCAAAGCACATAGAATTCTTATATCATATATATAGTAAGCATTAAAGTTGATAAACAAGTTCTAGACATATTCAAACCAGATAATCATGTATATATCTGCCCCTAACCTTAAACTCTATCTTAATTATGAAGTCAATCATGAAGAGAAGTGGTTTTGGGTTTCAAACATGAAAATTTCAAAAACTTCCCAAAAGATGGTACATATTGGGGTGACTAAGAAGGATCCAGGCTTACCTTTTCGTTTTCATATTTTATACTTGTTTAAATCCTGGTGAAACCTAGGATTTGACCAAGATTCAAATGGGCATAAAATTCAAAAAAATAGAAGAATGAAAAACAAAAGCACATAGTCTTCTTATGTCATATAGTAAGCATTCAAGTTGGTAAACAAGGTTTAGACATGTGTTCAAACCAGACAAATCATGTATCTACCCCCTAACCATAAACTCGGTCGATCTTATGAAGTCTAGCATGAAGAGAAGTCGTATTGGTTTCAAACATTGAAATTTCAAGAACCTCCCAAAAGCTTCATTTTAGAGTGACTAAAAAAGATTCAGGCTTGCCTTTTCATTTTCATGTTTTAAAATTGTTTAAATCTTGGCCAAACCTAGCTAGCTAGTATTTGACCAAGATTCAAATGGGCATAAAATTCAAAAAAAAACCAGAAAAAGGAAAAACCAAACCACATAGCCTTCTTATGTCATATATAGTAAGCCTTCAAGTTGATAAACAAGGTCTAGACATATTCAAAATAGAAAAAAGCATGTATCTACCCCTAACCCTTAACTGTGTCGTATGAAGTCAAGCATGAAGAGAAAGTGGTTTTGGGTTTCAAATATGGAAATTTCAAAAACTTCCCAAAAGCTTAATTTTAGAGTGACTAGGAAGGATCCAGGCTTACCTTTTCATTTTCATGTTTTAAGTTTGTTTAAATCATGGTCAAACCTAGGATTTGACCAACAACAAGATTCAAATGAGCATAAAAATTCAGAAAAAATCAAAAAAAAAGAAAAGAGAAACCAAAGCACATAGTATTCTTACGTCATATATATAGTAAGCATTCAAGTTGATAAACAAGGTCTAGACATATTCAAACCCGACAAATCATGTATCTACCCCTAACCCTAAACTCTGTCTTATGAAGTCAACCATGAAGAGAAGTGGTTTTGGGTTTCAAACATTGAGATTTCAAGAACCCCCAAAAGCTTCATTCTAGAATGACTAATAAGGATCCAAGCTTACCTTTTCATTTTCATGTGTTTTAAACTTGCTTAAATCTTGGTCAAACCTAGGATTTGACCAAGATTCAAGTGGGCATAAACATTCTGAAAAAATCAAAAAATGAAAACCAAAGCACATGAATCTTCATACACACGATAGTCCGTCTTGTGAAGACATTTTGTTTTTACTACCCTATCACATGTTTCTGTATATAGTAAGTAATATATATCCAAAAATGATTTTTGGGGATTTATAGGACGAAGTTATAACACACCTACATTTCAAATTGGAATTAGTTTCAATAAATCAGCATAAAGTCATTTAAATGTGTGAAACTAGCTAGAAAGCACTAAAAAAGTAAAGAGTTGGGAATTTTCAAAAATATGTGGCCTTATTTATCTTAAAAATATAGAGGTGCCATTCTGAGCCGTATCTTATGTACCCCATTCACAAAATAAACCTATTTTGTCATCTAGAAATTGAAAAATGAGTTTTATATACCGAAAAGTTGAAAAATCTAGTCAGCAACATTGTTGGGAATGGCAAGATGCACCACCATTCCCAATTTGGGAACATTGTAACAAACAATGCCACAAATATGGCCATAACTATATCATTTGGCTTGCAAACTAGAAATCTTCATACACGATAGTCCGCTTTGTGAAGACATTTTGTTTTTCACTACCCTATCACATGTTTATTATTTTCCCTGTCAACTAACACATACAAGCACACTCCATGTAGAAGGGTTTCATTTTTGAGGTTTTCTTCATTTTCATTTATACTTACCTATATAAAAGTTGATCAAATTCACGCTCTATACTTTCTCCTGGTACTGTTCACGAGCTATTTTCTCTCCCACTACTCTAATCAGCTTCTGACACGTCTCCAAGAAGGTCTGGTTAA
Organism: Lolium rigidum; assembly: GCF_022539505.1. NCBI lineage: Eukaryota > Viridiplantae > Streptophyta > Magnoliopsida > Poales > Poaceae > Lolium > Lolium rigidum. Next base: position 177,248,920 of record NC_061510.1, read on the forward strand.
TTTTCGTCAAACTTTTTTATGGCCGAGCGGAGTGACCGGCTACCGGTTGGAAGGCCTCGGTCAAAACGGTGGACGGTGCCCAGTCTTTAGAGACCACTTTCCACGTGCCCCACTCTCCCATACCAATTCTGGTTTTTTTCTCTCCCTACGGAGATACCCACCACGGCACCACCACGCGTCCACGCCGCCCTCTCCCGCGATGAAGAAGATGGCAGCCTAGGCAGCGACGTGCGTTCCGGAGGCAGCGACTGTAGGGGACGGCGACCTTGGGGCCGGGCGCACGCGTGCCGACGCCGGCGACCGCGGGGCGGGACCAGCGCCTGCCAGGGACGGCGCCCTTAGGGCGGAGCAGGCACGGGCCTGGGATGGCGACCTTGGGGCGGAGCAGGTGTCGGCTGGCGGTAGCCATGTCGGGGCGGAGTAGTCAGGAGCCGGCAGCTCCACGTTGGGCGGAGCAGGCAGGGGCCGGCGGCGCGCCACGTTGGGGCGGAGCAGGCAGGGGCCAGCGGCCTGATCATTAAGAAGACAACAGGTTAAAGCTCACACACACATGTCGAATGTTCAGAAGCAGAAATTTCTGGTGTGTACTGTATTATTGCCCTCCACACGTTTGTTGTTGTGTTTCTTAGATTTGAAACGATTTTTCTAGGGTTCTCTGCTCATCTCTCTTCTAGGTTGCAGATATCTTTGCTTTCACCGGTTTATACCACTACAGTATTTTGTGGCAGCAGGTACAGGACCAAGGCTTGCAATTCTGTGTTTAGTTCTGAGTTATGTGGTTTCTATATGGTCAATTTTTGTCAATAAAAGTGTTGGTTGGTTAGGTGGTACATAATTTGGAAAATGTACATTGAATCTTCTATGGCCTTTCGATATGTTTTGGTCCAATGATGTTTCTCTCAAATTTTATTTTCATTGCTGTTGGTTTTCTGTTCTTTCTTTTGTAGATCCACCCCGGCTGTTGAATAAGAACTTGCAGAAGGAAGTTTGAGATCGTGGACACCGAGGCTACCTGCACAAACATGAACGATCAGGTGAGATTGTCCGTCTCTTTCTTTGTCTCGCCTCCTGATCTCTTTCCCTCTCATTGCCCCTCTGTGTCCTCATGAGCCATGAAGATCTTCAAAAGAAAATGGTAAATAGTTAATTGGATGCATTTGTTTCTACAAGGAGCTACTTATATATTGCCAGCAGATGCAGTGGTCTGGTAGTTAATCTTTTTGCTTGCCAAAATGCAATGACTACCACTGCTACTATTGTACAACATGAGGATGTTGCATCATCGTATGATCCATATAAGGAGAGGCTATGAAATATTCTGTTCCATCCATCCTACAAATTTGATTCCAAGTTTAACACATTTCGCCATTAATTAAGTCTGGTAGATATAACTAAGATATATTTCTAAGTTTGGTACGAAGAATTTTAGTTCAGTTTGAAAATGTATAAATAGGATATATTTCTAATTTTCATATGAATCAAGCCAAGGTCGTTTCCTAATATTTATCAGTTTGTTATGAACAGATTCAACATTAAAGTTTCCGTCCCACAGTGAAAATAATTGTTGAAGCTTACAATTTGTCCATGATTTAGGAACACTGATTTCCCTATTTTCTAGATTTATTATGTCTCCCTGGAACTCCCTGGAATTCCATGCACATAATTTGAAGCTTTTCCTACTTTTCACTCCTTTCAAAGTTCTACATATTTCACTAAATACAACATGTGCACAGAACTCTGTTCAGATCATGTTCATGTAGGTTGTTACCCTACTGCAGCTTATATGCATGGGTATCTTGCTTTTTACTTAACTTTTATGTGTGCTTGCACTTATGAGGGTAAGCTGGGCTACAGATGGCAATTGCTATCACTAGAGCATCTTAATATAGCCTTTGGTTTATTTTGGCTTATTCAATTTGTAAATGCAGATTTGTTTATATGTGCTATCGAACTGTAGAAAAGAACATGTTAAAGCCAATAAACATGATAAACACTGGGTATTAGCTGTTAAATTGTGTGATAATTTTTTGTGAGGTGACGTGTGTTCTGCATGAGAATTCATTTTTGGCAAGCTATATTAAATCTCCTTTTCTTCTCAAACTAACTACAATGTTGCTTTATAGAGGAATTTTTTGCAACCTGTGTTCCGCATATAGTTAAGATTTCCGCGAGCTTTTTGGAGTATAGATGTAATCTCTGTTCAAGTGGATGCTCTGGGTCCTGGTTCAGTTCTGATGTTAGTTAAGAAATGGAATTTTTCATGTTAGCAATTGTTTTGGAGGGTTCAGTCAGTAAACTGAAATGTCTGCTTAACCATTTCGGGTGTCCCAAGCTGTCGAGTGTTCACCAGGCGCCGGAATCTGCTGATATTTACAGCCAGTGCAAAGTTGGTATGCAATGCATCTTCCGAGTACTATGACGACTGGGTAACAAGCTGTTACATTGTTGATGTTTCAAATGTTGGCTTATCTTTTTTTTCAGCTTAGCAATGCAAATCCAAAGGTATGATATTCTATTTGTATTGCTCACTTCATTTACTTCGAGTATGAAGTCGGGATCCTTAATTTTGGCTATCTACACAAATTAAAGATGAAGCTGCTGAGCAAGTCTCAGTTCAGGTACATGTTCTTTTTTATATGTTCAAGATACATGCTCTTTTTTACATCTACGAGGAGACATCTGAAACTATTATGGTATGCCATTAGTGCAAATGAAGAAAACATATCCTTTTGTCATTGAAAGTTCAGATAATTTAACCTCACTTGGACATATGGCAGCGACTCCGCCGAGTGCTACCAATTATCCATCTACCTAGGAAAGCCTACCACCACGAAACTACTTACGCACGTAGAGTGTTCAGAAGCTCATACACCATGTTCAATGCGGATCTGAAGGAGGGTGCCACATGGGTGAAGATTTACTACGCCGCTAAGCCTGGCATGCTGCTGTCAACGGCGGATTCTTTTTCTTTTGATTTCCGAATCTCTGTGTTTTTCAATGGATTCTCACTCGATTTGCTTATGTTAGAGAATCTTATGGTTCATTTGATTCTATTTGGTGTTGGTTTTGGCCACTCCATATTGTTCTCATTTCATTGCCTTATGAATGCCTTCCTTATGCAGGCCCCGTGTGCGTGTCTGCCTCTGCCAGCCTCCTCCAGTTCCACGCTGGCGTTGTGTTCTTCTAGATGTTAGTACCGGCTCCTCACAACGGTGGATATTTTTCCGAGACGCTTCCAAGGCCAGGTTTCATGGGTGTTCTTCAGGTGTTGATGGGCCCATTGGGTTTACAGATCTCCTCCAGCGCACAAAGAAGAAAAGATAACAGCCGCCAAATTCGCCTTCTTTGGTCCCTAGGGAGTAGTTTGTCCTATTTGCAGGCAAACATGAGTTAGGATTGTTGTTGTGTCAGTAGTCTACTATTTTCTTTCCCTTTTCCCAGTCGTGTTGTTTATGGTTGTAATTAATCAGTCTGATCAATGCAATCTTCTCTGTTTTTCCTCTTTCGAGCTGTACTGCACATTGGGTGATGCAGAGCTCCTGCGTGTGCAGTTTCTGTTTGCTTTTACCTCTTAGTTCTTTTTACAGATCTACACAAGATATTAGGTACTCAAAAACTGTAGGACTGACGGTTACTAGGTTTATCATATCTATGCTACTCTACGTAGAGCAAACAGAGAATGTCAGTTCTGGACTTTTGGCATTGAGAAACAGAGAATGTCAGTTCGTAGCAGATTTTTGCTATACTTTGTTAAGTAACTCAAAATCTGAACGAAGCAAGTGCTAAGTTGATCAACTACTGCCAAGTGAGGAGAATGGGTACTAAAATCATTCATCACTGGGCTCACAATTCAGAAGGTTTTGAAGACAATGCCCACTGTCCATACATGATCTACTGTTCAGACAGTCATTGCAACAGAAAAATAACAATCTATAATGGGTTGAGCGTTGATTCTGTACGAGTTAACCATGTCCTAACATTTAGAAAATACGAAGAAAGGAGCAACATATGAACACATACATTCAGGACCAACGGATGACTCATCAAACACATCAAACCAGTTAGAGCCATCTGAGAAAACTAAAACTTTTGTAAGAGGGGGTGTGTACCTGCAAGTGCAAGCTTTCTGTGCCATTGCGCCTATAGAGTCAGCCTCAGCTCCTCTGACTTTGCGGCCTTCTTCTTCCAAGCTTGTGCAAGCGGGATATGGTCTCACGGTTACCGTCCCCGAGAATGTTGTGGTGGCGGATCGAGCTCCAGTTCCGGCTCCACTGCCTTGATGGTTGTGCGTCCGATTTCGTACGAGCAGCAGTGACGGGATAGATCCTCAGCTTCTGGCACTTCACGCTGCCGCCGATGTGTGGCCGCTTTCCTCTGAGCAATGGCTGCGGGGCATACAGGGACACATAGGTAGGTTTTAACTGCAAGATGCCAGTAAAGCTAGAACGGCATGGCGACGCCAACGAATCTGCGATTCATACCATAGCGACAATTATGTTGTTCTCGCTTGCATCGATTGGCAGCTCCGGCGGACGGAATCCAGGAGCAGTCTCGGCGGCAGTACGCGCACGAGCGAGAGCAAGGAGAAAGGGGAACGGAGGTGACTATGCTGATGCCTGTGTGCGGGTCAGCACGTGTGAGAAAAGTGAAGAGGCCGTGTTCTCTATGTACGCTATCATTTGCATAAAAAATTAAAAATAGGTGTGCATGTTTTAAACGTTAAAAATCAAAATTATAATCTAAGATAACATTTTAAAAACCTATAAAAGATATAAATCCATTCATAAATTTGCTTCCACTAATTCTTAATTTTTTCTGTTATACATATCAGAATTTTCAACAGGATTGTTCGACATGTTTTCTAATACATGTATCTTTCTCTTGTGTGAAAAAATAAGACTACTTATTAGTTTCTTCTGCGCTAGCTCCCATAATATTTTTATTGAACATTTCCTGATAAATATATTCTTTCCCTTTCGTGAAAAAAGTAAGAACACTTATTTCAATCTAATAAATGTAGTTTGAGAAACACATAATGTGTTTCATAATAAAGATGAACATATCTAATTGTGATGCATTTAATTGGAAAATATGATCCATTTACAATAGAAACGAATAGACAACGATAAAAATGGATGTAATGTTTCCAGATTTTTTTACAGCTGTTGAATTCTTGCGGCATGGTGCACAATAACAGAAGCCCGAGCCCTACTTTCCCGCCGACAAACCTATAGAGCTCACTCTAGCTTTCGACTTCTCCACCACCTCAGCATGCTATTAGTTATTGTTAGCTATACATGTCATGAGTAGTGTAGATTAAAATCACTTGACAATTTATCCCTTTCGCAATGTGGCTCTATCCAGTGTGTGTAATTCAGTAGGAAAAAAACATGTATCACCATCGTTAGGCTGAGTCCATTAGGAATGTGCATCTATATCTTCTGGCTAAGTCCACTAAGAATGCGCATCAACACCGTTTGACTCAGTCAGTAGGTATACGCATTCACGCATGCTGCTAAGTCCAGCAGAAATATGTATATGTGTCGTCCGGCTGTAAACATGTACTAGCCCCGGCTATCTCCAGTATATAATTGGATGTAAGTATCTACATTACCGCCATGACATCATACTTGCTATCCCTTCTATTATCTGCTTGAATCGGTTTTCACCTACAATCACACTCCAAACTAAAATAGATAACATTAATTCACTCGAACGCCACGGGCGCGGCGTGCCGCCGCGCCTATGCCTCCTAGTATAATATTAGTTAGTATGCTTTTACTAATTGCGAGCTAACCCTTTATTTTAGAAACACAATATCTCACCAGCATGACATCAACATTTCATCTCTCAGTCATTCTCACTTGCAGTCTGCAGATGTTTACATTTGCTTTCATAAGAAGCTTTTAGATTATGGAACCTTTATTTCTGCATCTTTTAGGCTAACATAAGTGCAAATTTCTTTTTGCGAGTAACTTGACTGTTAGCTGACCTGCTATTTCGGCTGCATATGCATCGAATTTAGTCAAAGAAATTGGTGTACTCATGGTCATGAAGTTTAGCTTTCCGAAGGCATATTAATTGATTTGGACCCCTTGCTCCAGTTGAGCCATTTATTTTACTTACCAGTATATATTTTTAAATGCTTCAATATAATCTTGCAGAATAAATCATCTTCACCTAGCAGCCTAGCATGTCACTAAAATCACATGTTGCCGCCTTTGCACTTGTTAAGTAAGCTGATATCATTTTATGTTTAAATAAATTGTTAATTCTCCATTCGAATCATATCAGTTTAATTACTTTGCTTCTACTGATTACGAGTTGACCCTTTTATTCCAGAAACCCAATATCTGACCTGCATGACATTGACATTTCATCTCTTAGTCAATCTGACTTTGCAGCTACGGCTTTAGTTGACTGGTTTGTAATATGTAGAGATTTACATTTTCTTTTATTAGAGGCTTTAGATTAGAAAATGTTTGGTTCTGTGTCTTTTAGGCTAATGTAGAGCAAAATCCATTTTGCGAGTAACTTGGCTATAAGTTGATCTGCTTTTTTGGCTGCATATGCGATTTCCAATGTTGCACTATTCCGAGTATTAGTGGATAATAAATTAAACCATTTGATACGAAGATACAAATAAGTCCGGGATGACATAGAAAGAGGTGAGCTTAGATTTTATTGGTACAATATATGTCACCATGGTTTAGAAGGTTTCTTTGATCTTATACTGCTCGTTTTGTTGATATGGGAACTAAAGTCAATTACTTTGTTGTTGTTCCTATGGAATTCATGTATGATACCCCCCCCCCCCCCCAAAAAAAAGGGAATCCATGGATGATGGCCATTAGTCATGTGCATAATGTCAAAAAAACGTTATTGCCTTTTCTCATAAAAGAATCCCAATTCTCTCTAAGGTTATGTCTTTTGGTCGCTCTCTACAGTCACATACATCTTTATTTTAGGATTTAGGATTGCACTTTTATATTGATTCTCAAGTCTATCCAATAAAATTAATTGTATAAGTGTTGATCAGTGGGAGAATTAAAGTCTTTCAGAACACACCTTACCTTTCATATTATAGTTAATATGTGCAAGGATAGAAGTAGGATTTGTAATGTTTTGCTCTGTCCATTTTTATTCACTAGTAGAAAACCTCTCATCCATCTAAGCCATAAATACCGGTTCCCTTACGAACCGGTACTAAAGGGTGTATTAGTACCGGTTGCACTGCTCAGACCTTTAGTACCGGTTCGTAAGGACCTTTAATACCGGTTCGTGACACGAACCGGTACTAAAGGGTTTGCGTCAGCTGAAAAACCTTTAGTACCGGTTCGTGACACGAACCGGTACTAAAGGGTAGACCTTTAGTACCGGTTCGTGTCACGAACCGGTACTAAAGGTTTTTCTGCTCCCCCACGCAGCTCCACCCCCCCCCCCGTGGATCGCCTTTTTTGACACTGTAAAATAGAAAAGAAAATGATAGAAAATTCAAAAAATAAAATGTTTTCACATTCTTCTATGTTATGCAACCTACTATTAGGAAAAATTAATAAATTCGAATTTTCACTTTTTTTGCAAAAAAGTTTTGAAAAATGGTAAAACCGCAATAACTTTTGCATACGACGTCGAAAAAATACGTATAATATATCAAAAATATCCAGGGAAAAAGTTACATCCGAATTCACCTGGGTTTACCCGGTTAGCCAATTTTTAGATTCTCAAAATTCCAAATGAAAATATGAAAGCAGGAAGATTTTAGTTTTTTTCCAGAAATTTAAAATTTTATATATTTTTATTTTTATTAAATTAAAATATTAATTGTAAGATTTTTTGAGTCCTAACATATTACTATTACTTTTATCAAATTATAAGATTTTCAATTTTTCAAGTTTTAGGTTTTGCAAAAAATATTAAATTTTTTAAAAATAATTAAAAATAATAAAAATTAAAAAAGTTAATTTTATTTATTTATTCAACATTATTATTACATCATTACTTTTATTTATTAAAACAATTATTTGGAATTCAAACGATAAAAAGTGTGACATCGACCAACATGTTAATAGGATTGATATGATACTATTATCACATACATGCGCGCAAGCACTTGGAAGTGGAACGGGATGGAACTTGAAAGTTAAGCGTGCTAGTGCGGGAGTAGTGTGAGGATGGGTGACCGACCGGGAAGTTTGACTACGGGTAAGTAATTTGACTAGAGATTAAGTGTAGTTAGAGACTAACGGAAATACTAGTAATTCGAAAAAATAAAAAAAAAGAGGCCGTGAAAAAAAAAGGGTGTGAAAAATAATTAGTAGAAAAAATGGAAAAAAAAATTAAACAAAATAGGCTTTAATACCGGTTCGTGTTACGAACCGGTACCAAAGGTCTCCAGCCCCACGGGTTCATCCGTGCCCACGTGGAGGCACCTTTAGTACCGGTTCGTAAGCAACCGGTACGAAAGGGGGGGGGCCTTTAGTGCCGGATAATTAGTACCGGTTGCTCAACCGGTACTAATGCCCCTATGGAACCGGTACGAGATGAGCGTTTTCTACTAGTGATTTAGTAACTGGCTCCAAATTTTACCAAATATCTATAATTCCATGGTTTTTTCAAATATTTATAGATTTCTTTACTGATGATGGACGGGCGCGGCAACGCGCGCTTTCATGGTTTAGTATATGATGATAATACCATGTTTAAATTGATTTATGAGGATTTACCAATGATCTCCTTTATTTGGTTTATAACTCTGCAAAACAGGAAAATCCTATTTTATGTATTTTTCACTTTCATCGATCTATATGGAGTCAAATTGATTTGAGATGTTTGGAGCATCACTTTTTCATCGGGAGAAGCACCCTGGACCCTGGACACACCTAGAGAGGCCTGAGGCCCGAAAGAGCATAGGTGGCGCGCCCAACAAGGTAGGGCGCGCCACCTAGCCTCTTACGGCCGTCGATCATCGAAACCGCGTGATATTTTCTCCCACCGACGTATTATGACCTAAAAATGACTATATATATCGCCCCGAAGAGTTCTTGGGAGTAGAGCACCGACGGAAGACAGAAACACAAAATGGAGGCTGCAGGAGAGAAGATTGGGGGACTCCACCGGGATCACCTCCGAGGGATCTCCACCTTCTCCAACGTATTCATCATCACCATGATCAAGGGAGAGTAGTCCACCTCTGGACTACGAGTTTGTGGCGATATCTTGATCTATTTCTCTCATGTTCTTCATAGTTCTTAGTGTCATATGAACCGCCTCACATGATTATGGCCATATTTTGCTATGAGATCTAATCGTATTATATGTAAGATGTACTGATAGATGCATATTATGTACCCCATTCTTAAGTATTTATTCTGATCCAACATCTATGCAAGAGCGTGTGTGGGGTGATGTGTGTATCGATGAACTACCATGGTTTTAGTGATTGGATAGTGGCAATAAATTCATGATCTATTGTGGCTTTGCCTTTTCTTTTGCTACCCCACTAAGGATAAAGTGAATGCATGTGCTATGTTCATCACGTGACGATAGTGATGATCTTGTTTGTTCAAGGTAACATATTTGATATTCAAACATCATGTTAAAGTAGTTATTTATATGCTCTGTTGATTCGTAATACAAGATTGCATGGAGTTTTCCCTTTCTTGTGGATTATAAGAAATATGTGTTGCATCATCTCTATATTAGGATGTGATGCCCATATGAATGCTTATCTTACTCATATTATTATTTTGCATCCTCATAGATCATTGAAGAATTACTATTTGTCCACTGCAACTTAAAAGAGATAATAGTCAAGTGAGCTGTAATATCCCAGGATTCGAGACGAACGAGGGGTAGATTTTAGAAAGGGATGTGCGTTGCATCGTAAAATATGGGAAAATTTCGCGCTTTATTGAAAACCGCATCTTAGGGGGACAAGTTTCTCTCTCGACACCGGATAGGGTTAGGGTTTCGAGAGTGCGATAAACTTGGACCTCATTTATCTTAACTCAGGGTTTTTGAGAAGAGAGGGGAACAATCCACCTTTCAACTTAAGTAGCATGATTGAATTCAAACAAGCTAGGTTTGAATTTCAAATTCAAACATCAATTAGGCATATTATAATTCAAATAATAGATAATTCATTAAACAATTGGAAAATCATGAATATAAAAGAATGGAACATATATTAAAAGCTCATTAGGGAAAACTTGAGCTTTATTGATTAACACACAAGATACATTGTCATTTACAATATCCATTTGAATTATAAATATTACAACACATTACAGAAATTGAATAAATGAAAAAGAAAAAGAAAATTACAAATAATTATAGAATGCTAAACTACATAAGCAAATCTTCCAGAATTTCTTGATCAACACTTGATTGAGATCCTCTTGAGCATCCATTTGGTCCCTGCATACAAACACAAGAAACAAGAAATGCAAGTTAGGCCAAGTGGCAAAGCCACTTGGCAGGTTAGTCAATGAAATAAGAATTCTGGATGGATAATACCAAACCAGCCGAGCTGAACAATGCCAAAGCCCAAGTTCCAACCATGGAACAACCAAGCAGCTCACAAGGCATGTTGCATGCCCAACAGCACACACAAGCCAGGGGAGTCACCAAAGTGACCAGGTGGTGTCGTCGACCATGGAAGCAAGGAGAAGGGGGTATAAAATCTTTTCGAAGCAAACCCTAGCTGTTCATCGACGAGCAGTTCCAAAGGGTAAGAACACAAGAACAAGCAAGAACACACGACCAAGCAAAACTATCCAGACAGTTCCACCAAGGATCTGTTTTGTCGTAGAGCAAGCACAAGATGAGGTAAATCATCACAAGCTAGCCAGGAGGAGCAGGGCAAGCTTAAGCCATCGATCAGAAGCAAAACCACTACATCAACACATATTCTAGGAGCTAGAGTGAGGTATACCCAAGAATCATGAGCAAGCACTGTTTTGCTCATACAAATCAAGCTTATGCATAAGCCACACAAGCCATAGGATGAGCTACCCCGTTTGTATCATCATTTGGCATCCAACCATATGGTGCAAGCAAAATAAGGGATAAGCCGTAGGAATTCATCCAAGGGAACACCGATTAAGTCAACATAATTATAATCGACATAACCAAAGAAATCCAGGCATGGATTTGAACCCTATCTAGCCAACCAGACTCACCTAGCACCCTATAGCTAGCTATACCATCAGATTTTGGACATTTAAATGTCCATTTTCATTTCAACATCAAATATACTGGAAGCACTTGAATAAACTACTAGTAATATTGCACAGAAGCATACAGAAATGGTAGGAGCAACCATAACTAGCAGGACAAGCTCTGCTAGGGTCACAACAACTACCTAGCCACACACAAAAGCCAACTAGAGAAGCATATCATCACTCTGATGCGCGTAAATGTACACGTCCGTTGGGAACCCCAAGAGGAAGGTATGATGCGCACAGTGGCAAGTTTTCCTCGTAAAGAAACCAAGGTTTAATCGAACCAGGAGGAGCCAAGAAGCACGTTGAAGGTTGATGGTGGCGAAATGTGATGCGGCGCAACACCAGGGATTCCGGCGCCAACGTGGAACCTGCACAACACAACCAAAGTACTTTGCCCCAACGAAACAGCTGAGGTTGTCAATCTCACCGGCTTCTCTGTAACAAAGGATTAACCGTATTGTGTGGAAGATGATTGTTTGCGAAGAAAACAAGTAAAGAACAATTGCGAGTAGATTGTATGCGATGTAAAGAATAGGACTAGGGTCCACGAGCTCACTAGAGGTGTCTCTCCCATAAGATAAAAGCATGTTGGGTGAACAAATTACGATCGGGCGATTGACAAATAGAAAAGGGCATAACAATGCATATACATGATATGATAAATATACCGAGATTTAATTGGGCATTACGACAAAGTACATAGACCGCCATCCAACCGCATCTATGCCTAAAAATTCCACCTTCG